>NC_069499.1:1587270422-1587297922 GCF_027579735.1 Bombina bombina
GTGGCAATGTTTTGGGCGGCAGATTAGGGGTTAAAAAGTGTAAGATTAGGGGTGTTTAGACTCGGGGGTTCATGTTAGGGTGTTAGGTGTAGACATAAATGTATTTTCCCCATAGGAATCAATGGGGCTGCATTAGGAGCTGAACGCTGCTTTTTTGCAGGTGTTAGGGTTTTTTTCAGCCGGCTCTCCCCCATTGATTCCTATGAGAAATCGTGCACAAGCACGTTCAGCCAGCTCACCGCTACCGCCAGCAGCGCTGGTCTTGAGGTGAGATGTGGAGCTAAAATTTGCTCTTTGCTCACTTTTTTGCGGATAACGCCGGGTTTCTAAAAACCCGTAATACCAGCGCTGTCTGCAAGTGAGTGGTGAGCATAAACTGCTCGTTAGCACCGCACCCCTGTTAAGGCAAAACTCATAATCTAGGTGTCTGATTGGTGTCTAAATGTAGCGACCAATCAGCAAACGCTACCCAGGTGCTGAACAAAAATGGGCTGGCTCCTAAACTTACATTCAAATAAAGATACCAAAAGAACAAAGAAAATTTGATAATAAGAGTAAATTAGAAAGATCCTTAAAATTGCTGCTCTATCTGAATCATGAAAGTAAAATTTTGACTAGACTATCCCTTTAACGTAAAATAGATTTCTATACCTATATATTAATAGTGATAGATATACTGGTATAAGTGTATATAGATAGATATACAGGTATAGGTGTATATAGATAGATATACAGGTATAGGTGTATATAGATAGATATACAGGTATAGGTGTATATAGATAGATATATTAATAGTGATATATATACTGGTATAAGTGTATATAGATAGATATATATTAATAGTGATAGATATACAGGCATAAGTGTATATAGATAGATATATTAATAGTGATAGATATACAGGTATAGGTGTATATAGATAGATATACAGGTATAGGTGTATATAGATAGATATATCAATAGTGATAGATATACAGGTATAAGTGTATATAGATAGATATACAGGTGTAGGTGTATATAGATAGATATACAGGTATAGGTGTATATAGATAGATATACAGGTATAGGTGTATATAGATAGATATACAGGTATAGGTGTATATCGATAGATATACAGGTATAGGTGTATATAGATAGATATACAGGTATAGGTGTATATAGATAGATATACAGGTATAGGTGTATATAGATAGATATACAGGTATAGGTGTATATAGATATATATATTAATAGTGATAGATATACAGGTATAGGTGTATATAGATAGATATATTAATAGTTATAGATATACAGGTATAGGTGTATATAGATAGATATACAGGTATAGGTGAATATAGATAGATATATTAATAGTGATAGATATACAGGCATAAGTGTATATAGATAGATATATTAATAGTTATAAATATACAGGTATAGGTCTATATAGATAGATATACAGGTATTGGTGTATATAGATAGATATACAGGTATAGGTGTATATAGATATATATATTAATAGTGATAGATATACAGGTATAGGTGTATATAGTTAGATATACAGGTATAGGTGTATATAGATAGATATATTAATAGTGATAGATATACAGGTATAGGTGTATATAGATAGATATACAGGTATAGGTGTATATAGATATATATATTAATAGTGATAGATATACAGGTATAGGTGTATATAGATAGATATACAGGTATAGGTGTATATAGATAGATATACAGGTATAGGTGTATATAGATAGATATACAGGTATAGGTGTATATAGATAGATATATTAATTGTGATAGATATACAGGTATAGGTGTATATAGATATATATATATATATTAATAGTGATAGATATACAGGTATAAGTGTATATAGATAGATATATTAATAGTGATAGATATACAGGTATAAGTGTATATATATAGATATATTAATAGTGATAGATATACAGGTATAAGTGTATATAGATAGATATATTAATAGTTATAGATATACAGGTATAGGTGTATATAGATAGATATACAGGTATAGATGTATATAGATAGATATACAGGTATAGGTGTATATAGATAGATATACAGGTATAGGTGTATATAGATAGATATATTAATAGTGATAGATATACAGGTATAGGTGTATATAGATAGATATACAGGTATAGGTGTATATAGATAGATATACAGGTATAGGTGTATATAGATAGATATACAGGTATAGGTGTATATAGATAGATATACAGGTATAGGTGTATATAGATAGATATACAGGTATAGGTGTATATAGATAGATATACAGGTATAGGTGTATATAGATATATATATTAATAGTGATAGATACACAGGTATAGGTGTATATAGATAGATATATTAATAGTTATAGATATACAGGTATAGGTGTATATAGATAGATATACAGGTATAGGTATATATAGATAGATATATTAATAGTGATAGATATACAGGTATAGGTGAATATAGATAGATATATTAATAGTGATGGATATACAGGTATAAGTGTATATAGATAGATATATTAATAGTGATAGATATACAGGTATAGGTGAATATAGATAGATATATTAATAGTGATAGATATACAGGCATAAGTGTATATAGATAGATATATTAATAGTTATAGATATACAGGTATAGGTGTATATAGATAGATATACAGGTATTGGTGTATATAGATAGATATACAGGTATAGGTGCATATAGATAGATATACAGGTATAGGTGTATATAGATAGATATACAGGTATAGGTGTATATAGATAGATATACAGGTATAGGTGTATATAGATAGATATACAGGTATAGGTGTATATAGATAGATATATTAATAGTGATAGATATACAGGTATAGGTGTATATAGATATATATAGATATATATTAATAGTGATAGATATACAGGTATAAGTGTATATAGATAGATATATTAATAGTGATAGATATACAGGTATAAGTGTATATAGATAGATATATTAATAGTGATAGATATACAGGTATAAGTGTATATAGATAGATATATTAATAGTTATAGATATACAGGTATAGGTGTATATAGATAGATATACAGGTATAGATGTATATAGATAGATATACAGGTGTAGGTGTATATAGATAGATATACAGGTATAGGTGTATATAGATAGATATATTAATAGTGATAGATATACAGGTATAGGTGTATATAGATAGATATACAGGTATAGGTGTATATAGATAGATATACAGGTATAGGTGTATATAGATAGATATACAGGTATAGGTGTATATAGATAGATATAAGTAATAGGTGATAGATATACAGGTATAGGTGTATATAGATAGATATACAGGTATAGGTGTATATAGATAGATATATGAATAGTGATAGATATACAGGTAGAGGTGTATTAGATAGATATATTACATAGTGATAGATAGACAGTATAGGTGTATATAGATAGATATACAGGTATAGGTGTATAAAGATAGATATATTGATAGTGATAGATATACAGGTATAGGTGTATATAGATATATTATTAATAGTGATAGATATACAGGTATAGGTGTATATAGATAGATATACAGGTAATAGGTGTATTATAGATAGATTATCTTAATAGTGTTAGATATACAGGTATAGGTGTATATAGATAGATATACAGGTATAGGTGTATATAGATAGATATATTAATAGTGATAGATATACAGGGATAGGTTGTATATAGATAGATATACAGGTATAGGTTGTATATAGATTTATATTATTAATAGTGATAGATATACAGGTATAGGTGTATATAGATAGATATACAGGTATGAGGTGTATATAGATATATATATTAATAGTGATAGATATAAAGGTATAGGTGTATATAGTTAGATATACAGGTATAGGTGGTATATAGATAGATATATTAATAGTGATAGATATACAGGTATAGGTGTATATAGATAGATATACAGGTATAGGTGTATATAGATATATATATTAATAGTGATAGATATACAGGTATAGGTGTATATAGATAGATATACAGGTATAGGTGTATATAGATAGATATATTAATAGTGATAGATATACAGGTATAGGTGTATATAGATAGATATATTAATAGTGATAGATATACAGGTATAAGTGTATATAGATAGATATATTAATAGTGATAGATATACAGGTATAGGTGTATATAGATAGATATATTAATAGTGATAGATATACAGGTATAGGTGTATATAGATAGATATATTAATAGTGATAGATATACAGGTATAGGTGTATATAGATAGATATACAGGTATAGGTGTATATAGATAGATATATTAATAGTGATAGATATACAGGTATAGGTGTATATAGATAGATATACAGGTATTGGTGTATATAGATAGATATATTAATAGTGATAGATATACAGGTATAGGTGTATATAGATAGATATACAGGTATAGGTGTATATAGATAGATATATTAATAGTGATAGATATACAGGTATAGGTGTATATAGATAGATATATTAATAGTGATAGATATACAGGTATAGGTGTATATAGATAGATATACAGGTATAGGTGTATATAGATAGATATACAGGTATAGGTGTATATAGATAGATATACAGGTATAGGTGTATATAGATAGATATACTAATAGTGATAGATATACAGGTATAGGTGTATATAGATAGATATACAGGTATAGGTGTATATAGATAGATATATTAATAGTGATAGATATACAGGTATAGGTGTATATAGATAGATATACAGGTATAGGTGTATATAGATAGATATACAGGTATAGGTGTATATAGATAGATATACAGGTATAGGTGTATATAGATAGATATATTAATAGTGATAGATATACAGGTATAGGTGTATATAGATAGATATACAGGTATAGGTGTATATAGATAGATATACAGGTATAGGTGTATATAGATAGATATACAGGTATAGGTGTATATAGATAGATATACAGGTATAGGTGTATATAGATAGATATATTAATAGTGATAGATATACAGGTATAGGTGTATATAGATAGATATACAGGTATAGGTGTATATAGATAGATATACAAGTATAGGTGTATATAGATAAATATACAGGTATAGGTGTATATAGATTGATATATTAATAGTGATAGATATACAGGTATAGGTGTATATAGATAGATATACAGGTATAGGTGTATATAGATAGATATACAGGTATAGGTGTATATAGATAGATATACAGGTATAGGTGTATATAGATAGATATACAGGTATAGGTGTATATAGATAGATATATAGAAATATGTATTTATAATGTAAAGTACGTTGTTCTGTATGTGAAGAATACTTGGCATCGAAACCTGAGAAAAGGTAAAAGGGAGTGAAGGTGCTGTTTGGGCATTGTTTTGTGCTATTTGCATTTTTTTGGACTGCAGCACTTACTGGCATCTATCCCTGGTAAAAATCTGTTAAAATGGACAAACAGCATACAACAGATGGTACAAGAACTTTTACTTACACAGAAATGGATGCCGCCAGAATCACCACATTGGTAAGAGGATCAAGGGATTTTCTTAAAGAGGCACCTGTGGAAAAAAACACAAATGAGTATGAGAAACTAAGCAGAAGGAATATGACATGGGAACTCCATGCAATAACTTTGGCAGAATACTTTTGTGTAAAACGTATCCCCAGAGGCCTCCGAATGAACACAAAACCAACACTACTAAAAGATCATGAGGATTATTGTAATAAATTTGAGGCCATATTAAATAAGTGCTCATATGACCTGATGGTACTCACTGTTGATACCTTACAACAAGAAATAGAGAAACAGCAGGCCCTTATCGATCAGGGTAAAGAGGAGTTGAAGCAGGCCTTACCGTTGGAGGATTTTGAAAAAAAGATCAAGACCATTGATGAAAAGATTGCTGCACAGAAGAAGGAGATCCAGGATCGGAAGAGATCAAAATTCCTGAGAGATGAGCTGGACTACCAGCAGGGCAGAGTATACAGATGGTGATCCGAGGGTTCCGATTGGCCACAGAGATTAGCTGGGCATAGAGGCCGGAGACACGGTCGCGGAAGCGGACGTCACACACAGGTGACAAGAGATGGCATGCAGGGATCTGACTCATCAAGTGGCTCCGGTTCTTTGTCATCAAGCGACAAGGCAATGATGTCATCAGGAGAGGCCACAGAGGGGGCCGCAAGCACCGCAGGAGATGCAGCGCGTCGCAGACAGCCAACAAGGGAGATCAATCGAAAGAAGACAACACAGAGCAAGTAACAAATGTAATCAATGTGTCTAATGTTTCATTAACTGAAAGTGAATTGGCAGTACTTAATAAGGGACTTACATTTTATCCGGTAAAGAACATCGACCTATTTGAACTTGATAAGGACATGTTTAAGTTCTTCAGGACTGTTAAATTGAAAACATTCTTTGCAAATAAAGAACAAGCACATGTAACAGTGACTCCTCCACAAGTTTAATTAGTAATAAATTACAGCTTAAAGGCACGGGTTTGTATAAAAAAAAGTACATTTGTTCCCTCTGACATAAATGGTAGTGTTGATGCTTTTGTTAAATTAGTTAATTATGACCTTGAAAGAGAAGGTGAAATATCAGCCTAAGATATGCAGACCTAATCTCTCTAGAGATCAACTTACTGCCCTAGGTGATTCTAAAACTAAAGGGGTCACCATAAGGAGACCCGATAAGGGAGGTGCAACTGTGTTACTGCAAAATGAATATTATATCAAGGAAATAAGGGATCAACTTCAGGACAGTACTACAGATAGAATTTTAAGTGGTAATGCGGTATTTAAGATTCAGAAGGAGATTAGGCTTGTTTTGGATAGAGCATTAACTAGAAATATTATTGACAAATCCTTGTGCACTTATCTATATGTGGAATGGCCTAAGACCCCTATTTTCTATACAGTACCTAAAGTACATAAGAGCCTTAAGAGACCTCCAGGTCGCCCTACTGTGATGGGAGTTAATTCAGTATTCACTAACATTGCCACATATTTAGATAGAATACTTCAACCTGAAGTCTTAAAACTAACCTCCTATATCAGGGATACCAGTGATTTTTTAGATAAACTTAAAAATCTATCAGTACAAAATACTAAATATATATTGTTTACCCTTGATGTGTGTAGTCTATACACTGTTATAAATCATGAAAGTGGTATTTAATCTAGTATGTGCACTTTAAGGAATACTGGTATCTACACTATCCCACAATTACAATTTATGGAAGAATTAGTGAGACTAGTACTGTATCACAATTATTTCCTCTTTGAGGATGAATGGTATGAGCAGATTAGAGGAACAGCAATGGGTTCTAATGTCGCCCCATCATATGCCAACCTGTTTATGGGACAGATAGAAGAAAGATTTGTGTATGAAAATACTTTGTTTAAACTCTATGGGGCAGACTGGTGGCGCTTCATAGATGATGTGTTTGGCGTGTGGTGGGGCAACATTGGAACCCTCCTCTCCTTTGTTGAACAGCTCAATAACTCTGTAAATGGTGTGAAATATACTCTATCTTACAGTGAGGAAAGCATTGTCTTTTTAGATACAGTTGTATATAGGAATGCTGAAGGTCTATTAAATGTGGATATACACAAAAAGCCTACTGACAGAAATACTTTATTGTCATTTGATAGTTATCACCCTGATCAACTAAAAAATTCCCTACCGCGTAGTCAGATGCTAAGGGTTAAAAGGATAGTCACTGATAGTGCATTGTTGGAGCAAAGATTAAATGAAATGGCTGTAAGGTTTAAAGAGAGGGGTTACCCTGATCCTTTGATAAGTAGTGAAAAAAAGAGGATGATAGAAGAAAAATCAGCCAAAAATAAAAAAGAGAAAAAGCCACAACGCATGGTGTGTGTTACACAATTTAACCCTTATAGCAAGGAAATCTCCAAAATCATATATAAACATTGGAATGTGCTTAAAAATTGTAACCCTGATATATTAGCTTTTAAGAACCCAACAATGATGGCCTATAAGAGAGTATCTAATCTGAAAGATAAGCTAGTAAGGAGTGATGTAGAATCAAGAAAAACACAGACTCAGACATACATTACTTCTAAGAGCATAGGCCCGTTCCCTTGTTTGGGATGTGCCAGTTGTAATGCTGTCATTAAGGGTAAAGATTTTGTTCACCCGCTAACAGGGAAAAAATTTAAAATCAGGGAACATTATACGTGTGACTCATCCTATGGCATTTACCTCATTAAATGCCCCTGTTCGAAAATTTATTTGGGGGAGACGACCAGAAAGGTAAGAGATAGGATGAGTCAACACAGGTCCAATATTCATTGTGGTGATTTAAATGCCCCTGTCTCTTGTCATTTTTTGGAGGCGGGCCACAATAGTAGCCCACTTAGATGGCAAGTAATTGACAGTGTAGGGAGACTGCGTAGAGGTGGTAATAGGGAGCCATTGTTAAAACAAAAAGAATCCTTTTGGATTCATAAGCTTAATGCAATGGTCCCTATAGGACTAAATAGGGAACTTGACTTTACTGTGTTTCTGTAAGATTGAGTAATATATCTAGGGGCATCCAATCTGTGTAAATATTGTTTTTAGATTTATTAATAGGTTAGTACACCCATAAATAAAAATGCTACATTAAACATGAAAGTAAAAAAGTAGGTTATTTATTTAAGATAGTATTATGTAGGTTCCACAAGGTGGTGCTATATTGTAAGTGTTGTGAAGCTGTATGTGAAGGGTTAAGTTTTCCCTTTATAAGGGTTGTGTACACACCTGTTAATCTTATGCATGATTAAGGGAGTTGATCCCGAAGCGTTGCATTTTATCTCATTTGTACCTAAATAAAGTCTAAAAAAAGTTTTTTACTAATTTGGTGCTGTGGACTGTTGTGTTGTTGAAGAATATTGGAAGGTTCCTTTTAAAAACTCCTGTTGGGTTAGCGCACAAGCGATAGGTTTTAGTTTTTTTTTCTTCTGTACTCTCCAATGACTTTTATAGGAAAAATACGTTAATGCAGTCGCGATATTTGGTTAGCACACATCAGGTTTTGCTCGCATGCAAACGTTTTACTTTCAATTCGTAATACGCGCGCTGCCTGATGGGCGCAATAAGCTTCCGTCTAGCAAAGTTTACACTCTAGCGGGAGCACTAAAAAGCGCTGGTAATTTTGCCCATAGTAGGATATTATACAGAGAGGAAATTCTTGCAGCTGAGAGGCTTTTTAGACATACGGATACAGCCACGGAGAGTTGAAAATTCCATTTGTTTTACATGTTCAGTTATCCAGGCAACCTGCATGTCAGTTTATACATACAGTATACACACTGCACCCTTCAGCAACAGGATGTATTTATTTACCAGTAAGGAAACATTCTCCAGTTTCTATTCTGCAGAGCCTATTATATAAAGTGTGTGTGATCTCTCTGACTTCACGAACAAGCTGCTAATAACTTAACAGCAATCAGCTGGAGAATGTTCTCATCTCAGGGAATATACAGTAGCTTTGCTCTAACAGCTGAAGACATTCAGCACATACAGTAAAAGCCAGTGAATGTGATCCGGTGAGTCATTGATTATCACAAGGTTTGACAAATACCGATTACAGAGCTCCATGGCACCTGCAATTGTCCCCAACAGCTGGTAAAATGCCCCTTTGCCCCATACACCTGAGTCTGTGTCCCAGCTTCCCCAGTACATCTGTTTGCCTCACTAGTACCCAGATTCTGCATTTCCATACAAACAAGTTCCATCCTGCCCTCCCCTTCAACACCAACCGACAGGACAAACAGGCTATGTATGTTTCAGGTAATCCAAAGGTTAAATCACTGCTATCACTGCTGCAAAAGTGTTATGAATAGTGATTTAACATCTGCATGTGATTCTGGAATGGTTATATCTCCCTTACACTAGTAACTTACCCCCTTTACTGCCTGTGTGTGTTCCAGGCAATCAAATGGTTTAATTAAAAAGAATTATTATATTATTATTATTAAGTATATAAGTATACTTAACTTAGTATAAGTATCAGTTTGTGTTTATTACTGGCAACCAATTAAATTACTCTTTTGTGCTCTTTTGTGACAACCAATGGGTTAAATTACTGTTCAGATGTATTTCCATGAAAATGAAAAAACTGTTGCTCTCTGGGTTAATTATTGTATACTACAGTAGTCGTATTGGTGGGAATAGCAAAGGAAACTAATAATTAATATAATGTATGTAGTAAACTGTAGGTAGCCAGATTATGATTTTATTAATTCCATTTGCGAATAAATATTCATCAACAGGGAAAAATCTCAATATTGAGAATTTCTACAGTTCTTCCTGATTTAAGTGATATTTTTTGGTAGACGCTTCACAAAAGAGATTTTTCTCACTATAGAGGGCTGTAAATCATTTGCCCAACCTGAAGTTCTCCTTTTTGTAGCCATTTCTAGCAGTGCCCGTGCACTTCACTGTTGCCTCAACCCCTGGCATCTGCCCTATGGCAGTACTTATAAGACGATTCTAGCAGTGCCCGTGCACTTCACTGTTACCCCAACCCCTGGCATCTGCCCTATGACACTGTACTTATAAGACGATTCTAGCAGTGCCCGTGCACTTCACTGTTACCCCAACCCCTGGCATCTGCCCTATGACACTGTACTTATAAGAAGATTCTAGCAGTGCCCGTGCACTTCACTGTTACCCCAACCCCTGGGATCTGCACAAGGACACTGTACTTCTAAGAAGATTCTATCAGTGTCCGTGCACTTCACTGTTACCACAACCCCTGGCATCTGCCCTAGGACATTGTACTTATAAGTAGATTCTAGCAGTGCCCGTGCACTTCACTTTTACCCCAACCCCTGGCATCTGCCCTAGGACACTGTACTTATAAGTAGATTCTAGCAGTCCCTGGGCACTTTACTGTTACCCCAACCCCTGGCATCTGCCCTAGGACACTGTACTTATAAGTAGATTCTAGCAGTCCCCGGGCACTTTACTGTTACCCCAACCCCTGGCATCTGCCCTATGACACTGTACTTATAAGTAGATTCTAGCAGTCCCCGGGCACTTTACTGTTACCCCAACCCCTGGCATCTGCCCTAGGACACTGTACTTATAAGTAGATTCTAGCAGTGCCGTGTGCTTCACTGTTACCCCAATCCCTGGCATCTGCCCTAGAACACTGTACTTATAAGTAGATTCTAGCAGTGCTGTGTGCTTCACTGTTACCCCAATCCCTGGCATCTGCCCTAGAACACTGTACTTATAAGTAGATTCTAGCAGTGCCGTGTGCTTCACTGTTACCCCAATCCCTGGCATCTGCCCTAGAACACTGTACTTATAAGTAGATTCTAGCAGTGCCGTGTGCTTCACTGTTACCCCAATCCCTGGCATCTGCCCTAGAACACTGTACTTATAAGAAGATTCTAGCAGTGCCCATGTGCTTCACTGTTACCCCAACCACTGGCATCTGCCCTATGACACTGTACTTATAAGTAGATTCTAGCAGTGCCCGTGTGCTTCACTGTTACCCCAATCCCTGGCATCTGCCCTAGAACACTGTACTTATAAGAAGATTCTAGCAGTGCCCATGTGCTTCACTGTTACCCCAATCCCTGGCATCTGCCCTAGAACACTGTACTTATAAGAAGATTCTAGCAGTGCCCGTGCACTTCACTGTTACCCCAACCCCTGGCATCTGTCCTATGACACTGTACTTCTAAGTAGATTCTAGTAGTGCCCGTGTGCTTCACTTTTACCCCAACCACTGGCATCTGCCCAAGGAAACTGTACTTCTAAGTAGATTCTAGCAGTCCCCGGGCACTTTACTGTTACCCCAACCCCTGGCATCTGCCCTAAGACACTGTACTTATAAGTAGATTCTAGCAGTGCTGTGTGCTTCACTGTTACCCCAACCCCTGGCATCTGCCCTAGGACACTGTATATATAAGTAGATTCTAGCAGTGCCGTGTGCTTCACTGTTACCCCAACCCCTGGCATCTGCCCTAGGACACTGTACTTATAAGTAGATTCTAGCAGTGCCGTGTGCTTCACTGTTACCCCAATCCCTGGCATCTGCCCTATGACACTGTGCTTATAAGTAGATTCTAGCAGTGCCCGTGCACTTCACTGTTACCCCAACCCCTGGCATCTGCCCTAGGACACTGTACTTATAAGTAGATTCTAGCAGTGCCGTGTGCTTCACTGTTACCCCAATCCCTGGCATCTGCCCTATGACACTGTGCTTATAAGTAGATTCTAGCAGTGGCCGTGCACTTCACTGTTACCCCAACCCCTGGCATCTGCCCATGGACACTGTGCTTATAAGTAGATTCTAGCAGTGCCGTGTGCTTCACTTTTACCCCAACCCCTGGCATCTGCCTTAGAACACTGTACTTATAAGAAGATTCTAGCAGTGCCCGTGCACTTCACTGTTACCCTAACCCCTGGGATCTGCCCAAGGACACTGTACTTCTAAGTAGATTCTAGCAGTGCCGTGTGCTTCACTGTTACCCCAATCCCTGGCATCTGCCCTATGACACTGTACTTATAAGAAGATTCTAGCAGTGCCGTGTGCTTCACTGTTACCCCAACCCCTGACATCTGCCCTATGACACTGTGCTTATAAGTAGATTCTAGCAGTGGCCGTGTGCTTCACTGTTACCCCAACCCCTGGCATCTGCCCTAGGACACTGTACTTATAAGTAGATTCTAGCAGTGCCGTGTGCTTCACTGTTACCCCAATCCCTGGCATCTGCCCTATGACACTGTACTTATAAGTAGTGTGACAAAACCAATCTTGCCACTGTACATTGGAGGGCCTGTTATGGAACATTCTTTGGGCTGGAGGTACATGGGCTTAAGGATACCCAGAGACTGCATGGAAATATGGAATTTTATATGCTGGACACCCCATGTACTTTCATAACTCTGTCTTATGTCTATGTCACCCTGTATCCATAAATACAGGATGGGTACAGGGTGTGAGTGCCCCTTGTGGGAGCAATTGTGACTCTATAAGCCAAGTGGGCATAAAAGACTTTATAGCTAATAAGAACTGTTCCTATATTCTGTAATAAGATGTATTCTATGTATGTTTAAGATCTGATTGTGTCTCAGGAGTCTGTCTAGGTAAACTGATTGGGTTTTGTGTGATTATGTTAACTAGACTGCCCAACATCAGATTGTCTGAGTACTTAATATGTTAATCTGTTTTACCTGTGAATAGACAATTCTTAGAGGTTTGATGCAGTGTTCATATGTTTGCTTTAGTGTTTAACCAATGCCCTCTGTAACCTGAAGCCAGGGTTATATTCAACACCCCCATCTGGGGTCAAAACCTGTATAAATACTAGGCATTCAGCCTTTAATAAATACATTCTGATTAAACCTGAAAACTGGCTGGTTTGTGAATTGCTCATTCCCTATGCAGGACGTTGTTCCCTGGTATTAACCCTTGGTATCCTGTTGGTACCGTAACAATTGGTGGCAAGCGACGGAATGAACCTTATCGCCCAGAAGAGCAACTACACAAGCCAGTAACCTCAGGAAGAGGGGGATTATTACAATACTGACTAAGATGGAAAAGAGAAAAGTAAATTTTGCAGCTTTTAAAAACTTCCTGGAAACAGAAGGAGAGATTGATGGGTACCTTGCGGATTTTGAGAGGCAATGTGCACTACACAAGGTACCCGCAGAGGACTGGGTCACGATATTATCTGGAAAATTATCCGGCCGGGCCAGAGAGGCTTTTCGGGCCATTCCAGATGAGGAAGTCAGGGATTATAATACTGTAAAAGAGGCTCTGCTCTCCAGGTATGCGGTTACACCGGAGGCATACCGGAGGCGGTTCAGAGACACTGTTAAATTAGCTGGAGATTCCTACCTTGAGTGGGCATGTAAGGTGCACCGCACAGCAGCTCACTGGATAGCGGGGTGCCAAGCCATATCTGGGGAAGAGGTGCTGCAGCTATTCCTGTTGGAACATTGCTTCGACAAGTTACCCGCAGGAGTTCGAGAGTGGGTTCGGGACCGTAAACCCTCCACCCTGCAGGAAGCGGCTCGCTTGGCAGATGAGTATACGGATGCCCGCAAACTGGACACTGCTACCACTAAGCCCCCTGCTAGAGTGGAGTACAGACCCCCAGTCACCCCAGCAGCTGCCAGTTACCAAACCCTGGCGCACCGCCATACCACACGGCCTCCGGCCACGAACTACCCTCAGAGAGCCCTGTTCAATTTGCGGTGCTACTCACAACCTATTCGGTGCTTTAGATGTAAGCAACTAGGGCACAAAAGACCAGAGTGTCCCCTAAACGCAGCGAACCAAGCGCAGTCCTGGAGAAGACCCGCCGGCGGAATCCCACGTAATCCTCAGCCTGCGGCCCGCTACGTAGAGGCGCAAGAATGCTGGAGCATCCTACATGAGGCAGACCTTGTGCAAGCTGCCCACCGGAATAACCGGCAACTGGTTAAAGTGAATGGGAAGAAGGTCAGTGGTCTACGGGATACTGGTGCTACCATGACCTTGCTTCAAAAGAACTTGGTGTCTGAGAAACAGTACACTGGAGACACTGTGGCTGTGAGGGTAGCAGGGGGCGATGTGTTCAGCCTACCTGTTGCCAGGGTACATTTGGATTGGGGAGTGGGCGCTAGACCTGTGAATGTGGGGGTCAAGAAGGACTTACCTGCTGATGTTCTTCTTGGAAATGACTTGGCCCCCCTTGTTTCTGCCTACGCTCCTATGGGTCCCGCTGATGTTAACTCTGTGACTACCCGTGCCCAGATCCGTGCAGCAGAGACTGACCCACCTGCTGCTAAGCCCCAGGACGCTGAGCTCAGTAAATCTCTATCCGCTATTGATATGTGGAGGTCCCGTTACAATGCGCTGATGAAGGAGAAGAGGAGCGCAGAGGAAAAAGCACGTTTAGAACGTGAATCTCTGCTAGACAAGCTGCACCAACAGACTGCAGAAAACACCAGCTTGAGAGTGGGACATGAAACCTTAAAGACAAACTTAGCGACACTTGAGGAGAAGCTGACGCTGGCTCATAGTGAGGTGCAGCAACTCAAGGGCACCCTATGTCAGTATGAAGGGATTGTGAATACCTATAAAGAGCAGGTCCAGAAAACTCGTAAAGAAGCTGATGGGATTTTGAAGGACTGTTTAGCCCTAGTCTGGGCACTGAGGAATTTGAACCCTTGTTTGTATGGACAGGAATTCTCTCTCATAACGGGAATACAGATGGATTGTCCCAGCAAACTGACATGCCTACCAGGCGCTCTGGTGGTATATGGCACAGTATATACCCTGGACAGCTGAGCATGACAAACCAGAGGGAGAGGAGTTTGATGGTCCTGGCTTGTTATGGGAGTCCTTTGCAGAGCCTGACTTTGGGAGCCCAGACTCCATTCCCCAGCGGCAGGCTGAGTTACAGGGGGCAGAGACAGTTGGTCCTGTCCCCCAGCAGCAGAGGAATATACAGGGAATTGGGAGCCCAGACTCCATTCCCCAGCAGCAGGCTGCGTTACAAGGGGTAGGGACAGTTGGTCCTGTCCCCCAGCAACACGGCTGTTTAGCCAAAGGGGAGACGATTGGTCTCCCCCTCCAGCAGCACAGCTATGTATCCAAAGGGGAGACAGTCGGTCTCCCCCTCCAGCAACCAGGCTCCCACCAGGCTACTTCCATGGTAGTGCTGGCACCCGGGCAGAGTACAGCTGGTCTCTGCCCACCTCGCAACCCACCAATTCAGCGTACCAGTCCCCCACACAGCTGTGGTGAGGCACCTGGACATGGACAAGTTTTCCCCATACTCAGGTGTAGTAACCATTTATTGTGGGTGGGCTGTACTACTAATTGTGTTTTATGGGTGGGTTGCTGGACTAACCAGGGCACTGACCGGCAGGAGGTCAGATACCCTGTTAGTCTGTTTGGAAAAGGGGAGAGATGTGACAAAACCAATCTTGCCACTGTACATTGGAGGGCCTGTTATGGAACATTCTTTGGGCTGGAGGTACATGGGCTTAAGGATACCCAGAGACTGCATGGAAATATGGAATTTTATATGCTGGACACCCCATGTACTTTCATAACTCTGTCTTATGTCTATGTCACCCTGTATCCATAAATACAGGATGGGTACAGGGTGTGAGTGCCCCTTGTGGGAGCAATTGTGACTCTATAAGCCAAGTGGGCATAAAAGACTTTATAGCTAATAAGAACTGTTCCTATATTCTGTAATAAGATGTATTCTATGTATGTTTAAGATCTGATTGTGTCTCAGGAGTCTGTCTAGGTAAACTGATTGGGTTTTGTGTGATTATGTTAACTAGACTGCCCAACATCAGATTGTCTGAGTACTTAATATGTTAATCTGTTTTACCTGTGAATAGACAATTCTTAGAGGTTTGATGCAGTGTTCATATGTTTGCTTTAGTGTTTAACCAATGCCCTCTGTAACCTGAAGCCAGGGTTATATTCAACACCCCCATCTGGGGTCAAAACCTGTATAAATACTAGGCATTCAGCCTTTAATAAATACATTCTGATTAAACCTGAAAACTGGCTGGTTTGTGAATTGCTGATTCCCTATGCAGGACGTTGTTCCCTGGTATTAACCCTTGGTATCCTGTTGGTACCGTAACAAGTAGATTCTAGCAGTGCCCGTGTGCTTCACTGTTACCCCAATCCCTGGCATCTGCCCTAGAACACTGTGCTTATAAGAAGATTCTAGCAGTGCCCGTGTGCTTCACTGTTACCCCAATCCCTGGCATCTGCCCTAGAACACTGTACTTATAAGAAGATTCTAGCAGTGCCCGTGTGCTTCACTGTTACCCCAACCACTGGCATCTGCCCTAGGAAACTGTACTTCTAAGTAGATTCTAGCAGTGCCCGTGTGCTTCACTGTTACCCCAATCCCTGGCATCTGCCCTAAGACACTGTACTTATAGGTAGATTCTAGCAATGCCCGTGCACTTCACTGTTACCCCAACCCCTGGCATCTGCCCTAAGACACTGTACTTATAGGTAGATTCTAGCAATGCCCGTGCACTTCACTGTTACCCCAACCCCTGGCATCTGCCCTAGAACACTGTGCTTATAAGAAGATTCTAGCAGTGCCCGTGTGCTTCACTGTTACCCCAATCCCTGGCATCTGCCCTAGAACACTGTACTTATAAGAAGCTTCTAGCAGTGCCCGTGTGCTTCACTGTTACCCCAACCACTGGCATCTGCCCTAGGAAACTGTACTTCTAAGTAGATTCTAGCAGTGCCCGTGTGCTTCACTGTTACCCCAATCCCTGGCATCTGCCCTAAGACACTGTACTTATAGGTAGATTCTAGCAATGCCCGTGCACTTCACTGTTACCCCAACCCCTGGCATCTGCCCATGGACACTGTACTTATAAGTAGATTCTAGCAGGGCCCGTGTGCTTCACTGTTACCCCAATCCCTGGCATCTGCCCTAGAACACTGTACTTATAAGTAGATTCTAGCAGTGCCCGTGTGCTTCACTGTTACCCCAACCCCTGGCTTCTGCCCTATGACACTGTACTTATAAGTAGATTCTAGCAGTGGCCGTGCACTTCACTGTTACCCCAACCCCTGACATCTGCCCTATGACACTGTACTTATAAGTAGATTCTAGCAGTGCCGTGTGCTTCGCTGTTACCCCAACCCCTGGCATCTGCCCTATGACACTGTTCTTATAAGTAGATTCTAGCAGGGCCCGTGTGCTTCACTGTTACCCCAACCCCTGGCATCTGCCCTATGACACTGTACTTATAAGTAGATTCTAGCAGTGCCCCGTGTGCTTCACTGTTATCCCAATCCCTGGCATCTGCCCTAGAACACTGTACTTATAAGTAGATTCTAGCAGTGCCCGTGTGCTTCACTGTTACCCCAACCCCTGGCATCTGCCCTATGACACTGTACTTATAAGTAGATTCTAGCAGTGGCCGTGCACTTCACTGTTACCCCAATCCCTGGCATCTGCCCTAGAACACTGTACTTATAAGTAGATTCTAGCAGGGCTTGTGTGCTTCGCTGTTACCCCAACCCCTGGCATCTGCCCTAGGACACTGTACTTATAAGTAGATTCTAGCAGTGCCCGTGTGCTTCACTGTTACCCCAACCCCTGGCATCTGCCCTATGACACTGTACTTATAAGTAGATTCTAGCAGGGCCCGTGTGCTTCGCTGTTACCCCAACCCCTGGCATCTGCCCTAGGACACTGTACTTATAAGTAGATTCTAGCAGTGCCCGTGTGCTTCACTGTTACCCCCAACCCCTGGCATCTGCCCTATGACACTGTACTTATAAGTAGATTCTAGCAGTGCCGTGTGCTTCACTGTTACCCCAATCCCTGGCATCTGCCCTAGAACACTGTACTTATAAGTAGATTCTAGCAGTGCCCGTGTGCTTCACTGTTACCCCAACCCCTGGCATCTGCCCTATGACACTGTACTTATAAGTAGATTCTAGCAGTGGCCGTGCACTTCACTGTTACCCCAACCCCTGGCATCTGCCCATGGACACTGTGCTTATAAGTAGATTCTAGCAGTGTCCATCTGCTTCACTGTTACCCCAACCCCTGGCATCTGCCCTATGACACTGTGCTTATAGGTAGATTCTAGCAGTGCCCGTGTGCTTCACTTTTACCCCAACCCCTGACATCTGCCCTATGACACTGTACTTATAAGTAGATTCTAGCAGTGCCCGTGTGCTTCACTGTTACCCCAACCCCTGGCATCTGCCCTAGGACACTGTGCTTATAAGTAGATTCTAGCAGTGCCCGTGCACTTCACTGTTACCCCAACCCCTGGGATCTGCCCAAGGACACTGTACTTCTAAGTAGATTCTAGCAGTGCCCGTGTGCTTCACTGTTACCCCAACCCCTGGCATCTGCCCTAGGACACTGTGCTTATAAGTAGATTCTAGCAGTGCCGTGTGCTTCACTGTTACCCCAACCCCTGACATCTGCCCTAGGACACTGTACTTATAAGTAGATTCTAGCAGTGCCTATGTGCTTCACTTTTACCCCAACCCCTGGCATCTGCCCTAGGACACTGTACTTATAAGTAGATTATAGCAGTGCCCGTGTGCTTCACTGTTACCCCAACCCCTGACATCTGCCCTAGGACACTGTGCTTATAAGTAGATTCTAGCAGTGCCCGTGTGCTTCGCTGTTACCCCAACCCCTGACATCTGCCCTATGACACTGTACTTATAAGTAGATTCTAGCAGTGCCCATGTGCTTCACTGTTACCCCAATCCCTGGCATCTGCCCTAGGACACTGTACTTATAAGTAGATTCTAGCAGTGCCCGTGTGCTTCACTGTTACCCCAATCCCTGGCATCTGCCCTAGGACACTGTACTTATAAGTAGATTCTAGCAGTGCCCGTGTGCTTCACTATTACCCCAATCCCTGGCATCTGCCCTAGGACACTGTACTTATAAGTAGATTCTAGCAGTGCCCGTGTGCTTCACTGTTACCCCAATCCCTGGCATCTGCCCTAGGACACTGTACTTATAAGTAGATTCTAGCAGTGCCGTGTGCTTCACTGTTACCCCAATCCCTGGCATCTGCCCTAGGACACTGTACTTATAAGTAGATTCTAGCAGTGCCGTGTGCTTCACTGTTACCCCAATCCCTGGCATCTGCCCTATGACACTGTGCTTATAAGTAGATTCTAGCAGTGGCCGTGCACTTCACTGTTACCCCAACCCCTGGCATCTGCCCATGGACACTGTGCTTATAAGTAGATTCTAGCAGTGCCGTGTGCTTCACTGTTACCCCAACCCCTGGCATCTGCCTTAGAACACTGTACTTATAAGAAGATTCTAGCAGTGGCCGTGCACTTCACTGTTACCCCAACCCCTGGCATCTGCCCTATGACACTGTACTTATAAGAAGATTCTAGCAGTGCCCGTGCACTTCACTGTTACCCTAACCCCTGGGATCTGCCCAAGGACACTGTACTTCTAAGTAGATTCTAGCAGTGCCGTGTGCTTCACTGTTACCGCAACCCCTGGCATCTGCCCTAGGACACTCTACTTATAAGTAGATTCTAGCAGTGCCGTGTGCTTCACTGTTACCCTAACCCCTGGGATCTGCCCTAGAACACTGTACTTCTAAGTAGATTCTAGCAGTGGCCGTGCACTTCACTGTTACCCCAACCCCTGGCATCTGCCCTAGGACACTGTACTTATAAGTAGATTCTAGCAGTGCCGTGTGCTTCACTGTTACCCCAATCCCTGGCATCTGCCCTATGACACTGTACTTATAAGTAGATTCTAGCAGTGCCCGTGTGCTTCACTGTTACCCCAATCCCTGGCATCTGCCCTAGAACACTGTACTTATAAGAAGATTCTAGCAGTGCCCGTGTGCTTCACTGTTACCCCAATCCCTGGCATCTGCCCTAGAACACTGTACTTATAAGAAGATTCTAGCAGTGCCCGTGTGCTTCACTTTTACCCCAACCCCTGGCATCTGCCCAAGGAAACTGTACTTCTAAGTAGATTCTAGCAGTCCCCGGGCACTTTACTGTTACCCCAACCCCTGGCATCTGCCCTATGACACTGTACTTATAGGTAGATTCTAGCAATGCCCGTGCACTTCACTGTTACCCCAACCCCTGGCATCTGCCCATGGACACTGTACTTATAAGTAGATTCTAGCAGGGCCCGTGTGCTTCACTGTTACCCCAATCCCTGGCATCTGCCCTAGAACACTGTACTTATAAGTAGATTCTAGCAGTGCCCGTGTGCTTCACTGTTACCCCAATCCCTGGCATCTGCCCTAGAACACTGTACTTATAAGTAGATTCTAGCAGTGCCGTGTGCTTCACTGTTACCCCAATCCCTGGCATCTGCCCTAGAACGCTGTACTTATAAGTAGATTCTAGCAGTGCCCGTGTGCTTCACTGTTACCCCAACCCCTGGCATCTGCCCTATGACACTGTACTTATAAGTAGATTCTAGCAGGGCCCGTGTGCTTCACTGTTACCCCAACCCCTGGCATCTGCTCTATGACACTGTACTTATAAGTAGATTCTAGCAGTGGCCGTGCACTTCACTGTTACCCCAACCCCTGGCATCTGCCCATGGACACTGTGCTTATAAGTAGATTCTAGCAGTGCCCATGTGCTTCACTGTTACCCCAACCCCTGGCATCTGTCCTATGACACTGTGCTTATAAGTAGATTCTAGCAGTGCCCATGTGCTTCACTGTTACCCCAACCCCTGACGTCTGCCCTATGACACTGTACTTATAAGTAGATTCTAGCAGTGCCCGTGTGCTTCACTGTTACCCCAACCCCTGGCATCTGCCCTAGGACACTGTACTTATAAGTAGATTCTAGCAGTGCCGTGTGCTTCACTGTTACCCCAACCCCTGGGATCTGCCCTATGACACTGTACTTATAAGTAGATTCTAGCAGTGCCTATGTGCTTCACTTTTACCCCAACCCCTGACATCTGCCCAAGGACACTGTACTTCTAAGTAGATTCTAGCAGTGCCGTGTGCTTCACTGTTACCCCAACCCCTGGCATCTGCCCTATGACACTGTACTTATAAGTAGATTCTAGCAGTGCCTATGTGCTTCACTTTTACCCCAACCCCTGACATCTGCCCTATGACACTGTACTTATAAGTAGATTCTAGCAGTGCCCGTGTGCTTCACTGTTACCCCAACCCCTGACATCTGCCCTAGGACACTGTACTTATAAGTAGATTCTAGCAGTGCCGTGTGCTTCACTGTTACCCCAACCCCTGGCATCTGCCCAAGGACACTGTACTTATAAGTAGATTCTAGCAGTGCCCGTGTGCTTCACTGTTACCCCAACCCCTGGGATCTGCCCAAGGACACTGTACTTCTAAGTAGATTCTAGCAGTGCCGTGTGCTTCACTGTTACCCCAACCCCTGGCATCTGCCCTATGACACTGTACTTATAAGTAGATTCTAGCAGTGCCTATGTGCTTCACTTTTACCCCAACCCCTGACATCTGCCCTATGACACTGTACTTATAAGTAGATTCTAGCAGTGCCCGTGTGCTTCACTGTTACCCCAACCCCTGACATCTGCCCTAGGACACTGTACTTATAAGTAGATTCTAGCAGTGCCGTGTGCTTCACTGTTACCCCAACCCCTGGCATCTGCCCAAGGACACTGTACTTATAAGTAGATTCTAGCAGTGCCGTGTGCTTCACTGTTACCCCAACCCCTGACATCTGCCCATGGACACTGTGCTTATAAGTAGATTCTAGCAGTGCCGTGTGCTTCACTGTTACCCCAACCCCTGACATCTGCCCATGGACACTGTGCTTATAAGTAGATTCTAGCAGTGCCGTGTGCTTCACTGTTACCCCAACCCCTGGCATCTGCCCTAGGACACTGTACTTATAAGTAGATTCTAGCAGTGCCGTGTGCTTCACTGTTACCCCAATCCCTGGCATCTGCCCTAGAACACTGTACTTATAAGTAGATTCTAGCAGGGCCCATGTGCTTCGCTGTTACCCCAACCCCTGGCATCTGCCCTATGACACTGTACTTATAAGTAGATTCTAGCAGTGCCCGTGTGCTTCACTGTTACCCCAATCCCTGGCATCTGCCCTAGAACACTGTACTTATAAGTAGATTCTAGCAGGGCCCGTGTGCTTCGCTGTTACCCCAACCCCTGGCATCTGCCCTATGACACTGTACTTATAAGTAGATTCTAGCAGGGCCCGTGTGCTTCACTGTTACCCCAACCCCTGGCATCTGCCCTATGACACTGTACTTATAAGTAGATTCTAGCAGTGCCGTGTGCTTCACTGTTACCCCAATCCCTGGCATCTGCCCTAGAACACTGTACTTATAAGTAGATTCTAGCAGGGCCCGTGTGCTTCGCTGTTACCCCAACCCCTGGCATCTGCCCTAGAACACTGTACTTATAAGTAGATTCTAGCAGGGCCGTGTGCTTCGCTGTTACCCCAACCCCTGGCATCTGCCCATGGACACTGTGCTTATAAGTAGATTCTAGCAGTGTCCATGTGCTTCACTGTTACCCCAATCCCTGGCATCTGCCCTAGAACACTGTACTTATAAGTAGATTCTAGCAGGGCCGTGTGCTTCGCTGTTACCCCAACCCCTGGGATCTGCCCTATGACACTGTGCTTATAAGTAGATTCTAGCAGTGTCCATGCACTTCACTGTTACCCCAACCCCTGGCATCTGCCCTAGAACACTGTACTTATAAGTAGATTCTAG
Source organism: Bombina bombina (assembly GCF_027579735.1). Classification (NCBI taxonomy): domain Eukaryota; kingdom Metazoa; phylum Chordata; class Amphibia; order Anura; family Bombinatoridae; genus Bombina; species Bombina bombina. Next base: position 1,587,293,661 of record NC_069499.1, read on the forward strand.
CAGTGCCGTGTGCTTCACTGTTACCCCAACCCCTGGCATCTGCCCTATGACACTGTGCTTATAAGTAGATTCTAGCAGTGCCCGTGTGCTTCACTTTTACCCCAACCCCTGACATCTGCCCTATGACACTGTACTTATAAGTAGATTCTAGCAGTGCCGTGTGCTTCACTGTTACCCCAACCCCTGGGATCTGCCCTATGACACTGTACTTATAAGTAGATTCTAGCAGTGCCATGTGCTTCACTGTTACCCCAACCCCTGGGATCTGCCCAAGGACACTGTACTTCTAAGTAGATTCTAGCAGTGCCGTGTGCTTCACTGTTACCCCAACCCCTGGCATCTGCCCTATGACACTGTACTTATAAGTAGATTCTAGCAGTGCCTATGTGCTTCACTTTTACCCCAACCCCTGACATCTGCCCTAGGACACTGTACTTATAAGTAGATTCTAGCAGTGCCCGTGTGCTTCACTGTTACCCCAACCCCTGACATCTGCCCTAGGACACTGTACTTATAAGTAGATTCTAGCAGTGCCGTGTGCTTCACTGTTACCCCAACCCCTGGCATCTGCCCAAGGACACTGTACTTATAAGTAGATTCTAGCAGTGCCCGTGTGCTTCACTGTTACCCCAACCCCTGACATCTGCCCTAGGACACTGTACTTATAAGTAGATTCTAGCAGTGCCGTGTGCTTCACTGTTACCCCAATCCCTGGCATCTGCCCTAGAACACTGTACTTATAAGTCGATTCTAGCAGGGCCCGTGTGCTTCGCTGTTACCCCAACCCCTGGCATCTGCCCTATGACACTGTACTTATAAGTAGATTCTAGCAGTGCCCGTGTGCTTCACTGTTACCCCAACCCCTGACATCTGCCCTAGGACACTGTACTTATAAGTAGATTCTAGCAGTGCTGTGTGCTTCACTGTTACCCCAATCCCTGGCATCTGCCCTAGAACACTGTACTTATAAGTAGATTCTAGCAGGGCCCATGTGCTTCGCTGTTACCCCAACCCCTGGCATCTGCCCTATGACACTGTACTTATAAGTAGATTCTAGCAGTGCCCGTGTGCTTCACTGTTACCCCAATCCCTGGCATCTGCCCTAGAACACTGTACTTATAAGTAGATTCTAGCAGGGCCCGTGTGCTTCGCTGTTACCCCAACCCCTGGCATCTGCCCTATGACACTGTACTTATAAGTAGATTCTAGCAGGGCCCGTGTGCTTCACTGTTACCCCAACCACCTGGCATCTGCCCTATGACACTGTACTTATAAGTAGATTCTAGCAGTGCCGTGTGCTTCACTGTTACCCCAATCCCTGGCATCTGCCCTAGAACACTGTACTTATAAGTAGATTCTAGCAGGGCCGTGTGCTTCGCTGTTACCCCAACCCCTGGCATCTGCCCTATGACACTGTACTTATAAGAAGATTCTAGCAGTGCCGTGTGCTTCACTGTTACCCCAATCCCTGGCATCTGCCCTAGAACACTGTACTTATAAGTAGATTCTAGCAGGGCCGTGTGCTTCGCTGTTACCCCCAACCCCTGGCATCTGCCCATGCACACTGTGCTTATAAGTAGATTCTAGCAGTGTCCATGTGCTTCACTGTTACCCCAACCCCTGGCATCTGCCCTATGACACTGTGCTTATAAGTAGATTCTAGCAGTGCCCGTGTGCTTCACTTTTACCCCAACCCCTGACATCTGCCCTATGACACTGTACTTATAAGTAGATTCTAGCAGTGCCCGTGTGCTTCACTGTTACCCCAACCCCTGGCATCTGCCCTAGGACACTGTGCTTATAAGTAGATTCTAGCAGTGCCCGTGCACTTCACTGTTACCCCAAACCCTGGGATCTGCCCAAGGACACTGTACTTCTAAGTAGATTCTAGCAGTGCCCATGTGCTTCACTGTTACCCCAATCCCTGGCATCTGCCCTAGGACACTGTACTTCTAAGTAGATTCTAGCAGTGCCGTGTGCTTCACTGTTACCCCAACCCCTGGCATCTGCCCTATCACACTGTACTTATAAGTAGATTCTAGCAGTGCCCGTGTGCTTCACTGTTACCCCAACCCCTGGCATCTGCCCTATGACACTGTACTTATAAGTAGATTCTAGCAGTGCCGTGTGCTTCACTGTTACCCCAACCCCTGGCATCTGCCCTAGGACACTGTACTTATAAGTAGATTCTAGCAGTGCCGTGTGCTTCACTGTTACCCCAATCCCTGGCATCTGCCCTATGACACTGTACTTATAAGTAGATTCTAGCAGTGCCATGTGCTTCACTGTTACCCCAACCCCTGGCATCTGCCCTAGGACACTGTACTTATAAGTAGATTCTAGCAGTGCCCGTGTGCTTCACTGTTACCCCAACCCCTGGCATCTGCCCTAGAACACTGTACTTATAAGTAGATTCTAGCAGTGCCGTGTGCTTCACTGTTACCCCAACCCCTGGCATCTGCCCTAGGACACTGTACTTATAAGTAGATTCTAGCAGTGCCGTGTGCTTCACTGTTACCCCAACCCCTGGCATCTGCCCAAGGACACTGTACTTATAAGTAGATTCTAGCAGTGCCCGTGTGCTTCACTGTTACCCCAACCCCTGACATCTGCCCTAGGACACTGTACTTATAAGTAGATTCTAGCAGTGCCGTGTGCTTCACTGTTACCCCAATCCCTGGCATCTGCCCTAGAACACTGTACTTATAAGTAGATTCTAGCAGGGCCCGTGTGCTTCGCTGTTACCCCAACCCCTGGCATCTGCCCTATGACACTGTACTTATAAGTAGATTCTAGCAGTGCCCGTGTGCTTCACTGTTACCCCAACCCCTGACATCTACCCTAGGACACTGTACTTATAAGTAGATTCTAGCAGTGCTGTGTGCTTCACTGTTACCCCAATCCCTGGCATCTGCCCTAGAACACTGTACTTATAAGTAGATTCTAGCAGGGCCCATGTGCTTCGCTGTTACCCCAACCCCTGGCATCTGCCCTATGACACTGTACTTATAAGTAGATTCTAGCAGTGCCCGTGTGCTTCACTGTTACCCCAATCCCTGGCATCTGCCCTAGAACACTGTACTTATAAGTAGATTCTAGCAGGGCCCGTGTGCTTCGCTGTTACCCCAACCCCTGGCATCTGCCCTATGACACTGTACTTATAAGTAGATTCTAGCAGGGCCCGTGTGCTTCACTGTTACCCCAACCACCTGGCATCTGCCCTATGACACTGTACTTATAAGTAGATTCTAGCAGTGCCGTGTGCTTCACTGTTACCCCAATCCCTGGCATCTGCCCTAGAACACTGTACTTATAAGTAGATTCTAGCAGGGCCGTGTGCTTCGCTGTTACCCCAACCCCTGGCATCTGCCCTATGACACTGTACTTATAAGAAGATTCTAGCAGTGCCGTGTGCTTCACTGTTACCCCAATCCCTGGCATCTGCCCTAGAACACTGTACTTATAAGTAGATTCTAGCAGGGCCGTGTGCTTCGCTGTTACCCCAACCCCTGGCATCTGCCCATGCACACTGTGCTTATAAGTAGATTCTAGCAGTGTCCATGTGCTTCACTGTTACCCCAACCCCTGGCATCTGCCCTATGACACTGTGCTTATAAGTAGATTCTAGCAGTGCCCGTGTGCTTCACTTTTACCCCAACCCCTGACATCTGCCCTATGACACTGTACTTATAAGTAGATTCTAGCAGTGCCCGTGTGCTTCACTGTTACCCCAACCCCTGGCATCTGCCCTAGGACACTGTGCTTATAAGTAGATTCTAGCAGTGCCCGTGCACTTCACTGTTACCCCAACCCCTGGGATCTGCCCAAGGACACTGTACTTCTAAGTAGATTCTAGCAGTGCCCATGTGCTTCACTGTTACCCCAATCCCTGGCATCTGCCCTAGGACACTGTACTTATAAGTAGATTCTAGCAGTGCCGTGTGCTTCACTGTTACCCCAACCCCTGGCATCTGCCCTATGACACTGTACTTATAAGTAGATTCTAGCAGTGCCCGTGTGCTTCACTGTTACCCCAACCCCTGGCATCTGCCCTATGACACTGTACTTATAAGTAGATTCTAGCAGTGCCGTGTGCTTCACTGTTACCCCAACCCCTGGCATCTGCCCTAGGACACTGTACTTATAAGTAGATTCTAGCAGTGCCGTGTGCTTCACTGTTACCCCAATCCCTGGCATCTGCCCTATGACACTGTACTTATAAGTAGATTCTAGCAGTGCCATGTGCTTCACTGTTACCCCAA
>NC_069499.1:1587302922-1587407922 GCF_027579735.1 Bombina bombina
CATACACACATATATATACATACACACACTCATACATGTACATACACACACATGTACATGCACACACTCATACATGTACATACATGTACATACACACACTCATTCATGTATATATACACACTCATGCATGTACATACACTCACACATGTACATATACACACTCATTCATGTACATATACACACTCATACATGTACATACACACACTCTCATACATGTACATACACACACTCACGCATGTACATACACACACACTCATACATGTACATGCACTCACACATGTACATACACACACTCATATATGCACATACACTCACATATGTACACACACACTCATATATGTACATACACACACACTTATACATGTACATACACACACTCACACATGTACATACACACACACTCATACATGTACATGCACTCACACATGTACATACACACACTCATGCATGCACATACACTCACATATGTACATACACACACACTCATACATGAACATACACACACACTCATACATGTACATGCACTCACACATGCACATACACACACTCATACATGCACATACACTCACATATGTACACACACACTCATATATGTACATACACACACGCATACATGTACATACACACACTCACACATGTACATACACACACTCACACATGTACATACACACACACTCATACATGTACATGCACTCACACATGTACATACACACACTCATACATGCACATACACTCATATATGTACATACACACACACTCACACATGTACATACACTGACACTTATACATGTTCATACACACACACTCATACATGTACATACACACACACACTCATACATGTACATGCACTCACATGTGTACATACACTCATACATGTACAAACACACACTCATACATGTACATACACACACACTCACACCTACATACACACACATTTATATACACACACACTCATACATGTACATACACATACACTCACACATGTGCATATACACACACTCACACATGTACTTACACATACACTCATACATGTACATACACACACACTCATACATGTACATACACACACACTCATACATGTACATACACTCACATTTATATACACACACTCATACATGTACATACACATACACTCACACATGTACATACACACACACTCACACATGTACATACACTGACACTTATACATGTACATACACACACACTCATACATGTACATACACACAAACACACTCATACATGTACATGCACTCACATGTGTAAATACACTCATACATGTACAAACACACACTCATACATGTACATACACACACACTCACACCTACATACACACATTTATATACACACACACTCACACATGTACATACACATACACTCATACATGTACATACACACACACTCATACATGTACATACACACACTCATACATGTACATACACTCACATTTATATACACACACTCATACATGTACATACACATACACTCACACATGTACATACACACACACTTACACATGTACATACATACACACACACACACACTCATACATGTACATACACACACATTTATATACACACACACAAATACATACACATCTCACACAAACACACTCTCACACACACACTTTCTCTCTCACATACACACACAAACACACTCTCACACACACACTTTCTCTCTCACATACACACACAAACACACATACACACTCTCACGCACACACCTACTCTCTCACACACTCTCACACACACAGACACTCTCTTTTGACCGCTGCTTCTTAATTCCTGATTCCGGGTAGCCTGAACGCTCACGCAGAATAAGTTGGTTGACAGCTTTATAAATCGGCCCCTATATGTTAAATTTCCAGAAATTGTTTTTTCAGAATTAAAAAAAAAAATGAATCTGAAATCACAATAATTGCCATACACATTGAAACATGATCTGTACATAATACAACAATAACATTGCACATATTGGCCTAGATTACGAGTGGAGTTTTCGCAAGCACTATATTTGTGCTCCACTCAGTAATACCAGTGCACGTAAATATACGCTGGTATTACAAGTTAGGCACATTGACTAACTTGCCTGAGGGTATACACTCACCGGCCACTTTATTAGGTACACCTTGCTAGTACCAGATTGGACCCCCTTTTGCCTTTAGAACTGCCTTAATTCTTTGTGGCATAGATTCAACAAGGTGTTGGAAACATTCCTCAGACATTTTGGTCCATATTGATATGACAGAATCACTCAGTTGCTTCAGAATTGTCGACTGCACATCCATGATGTGAATCTCTCATTCCACCACATCCCAAAGGTGCTCTATTGGATTGAGATCTGGTAACTGTGGAGACTATTGGAGTACAGCAAAAACATTTTCATGTTCAAGAAACCCGTTTGAGATTAATTGAGCTTTGTGTTATGGTGCATTATCCTGCTGGAAGGAGTCATTAGAAGATGAGTACACTGTAGTCATAAAGGATGGACATGGTCAGCAACAATACTCAGGTAGGCTGTGGCATTTAAACAATGATCAATTGGTACTAAGGGGCCCAAAGTGTGCCAAGAAAATATCCCCCACACCATTACATCATCGCCACCAGCCTGAACCATTGATACAAGGCAGGATGGATCCATGCTTTCATGTTGTTTACGCCAAATTCTGACCCTACCATCTGAATGCCGCAGCTGAAATAGAGTCTCATCACACCAGGCAACGTTTTTCCAATCTTCTATTGTCCAATTTTGATGAGCCTGTGCGAATTGTAGCCTTAGTTTCCTGTTCTTAGCTGACAGGAGTGGCACCCGGTATGGTCTTCTGCTGCTATAGCCCATTTGCATCAAGGTTCAACATGTTGTGCATTCAGAGATGGTATTCTGCATATCTTGGTTGTAACAAGTGGTTATTTGAGTTACTGTTGCCTCCCTATTAGACATGTGTGTTTCATTTAGTTCCTAATCGAAATTCGGATGAATTTGTCAAATTCGGAGCTTCAGATCGATTTGAATTTCCGAATTACTCTAGCAACGAAACTAAACTAATCTGAATGCATTTGTAACAAATAAATCCGAATTAGTTCGGATTTGTTACATTCGAATGGCCATGGACTAAATCACAATTACACTAGTATTGTACAGTATATTAGGTTATATCACTCTGCTAGCTCTGTGCAGGGCACATTAAGTAGCTGGTACCTGTGAGGTTGGTACTTAGGTTGGATGTGCTGTGTATTACACTAGTATTATGTACTGTATATTAGTTTATATACCTCTGCTAGCTCTGTGCATATTGTTTAGCTGGTACCTGTGAGGTTGGTACTTAGGTGGGATGTGCTGTGTATTACACTAGTATTATGTACTGTATATTAGGTAATATACTTCTGCTAGCTCTGTGCATATTGTGTAGCTGGTACCTGCGAGGTGGGTACTTATGTTGAGTCAGATGGGTTACACCTAATATATAGTACATAATACTAGTCTAATACACAGCATATACCACCTAACACATACCAAACTTCCAAATTTACGAATCGAATCCCAACCAAATACATCTGAATATATTCAAATCTGAATTAATCAGAAATGTATACATTCAAATGTATCGAATTTGATCCAAAAACGAAATTAGAAAAAATCAGAATCGGCATGAAACAAACCGGAACAAATTTTTCTGCCACGCTCAAGTCTACCCCCTATCATATTGAACCAGTCTGCCCATTCTCCTCTGATCTTAACAAGGCATTTTTGTCCACACAACTGCCGGTCATGGGATAATTTCTCTTTTTCGGACCATTCTCTGTAAACCCTAGAGATGGTTGTGTGTGAAAATCCCAGTAGGTCAGCAGTTTTTGAAATACTTAGACCAGCCCGTCTGGCACCAACAAACATGCCATCTTCAAAGTCACTTAAATTCCCTTTCTTCCCCATTCTAATGCTCGGTTTGAACTTCGTCTTCACCACATCTAGATGCCTAAATGCATTGAGTTGCTACCATGTGATTGGCTGATTAGCAATTTGCGTTACCAAGCAATTGAACAGGTGTACATAATAAAGTGTGCGGTGAGTGTATATACATATATATTTATGTGTTTATATGTGTATATACATAAATATATATGTACAGTATCCCACAAAAGTGAGTACACCTCTCACATTTGTGTAAATATTTTATTATATCTTTTCATGTGACAACACTGAAGAAATGACACTTTGCTACAATGTAAAGTAGTGAGTGTACAGCCTGTATAACAGTGTACATTTGCTTTCTCCTCAAATAATTTAACACACAGCCATTAATGTCTAACCCGTTGGAAACAAAAGTGAGTACACCACTAAGTGGAAATGTCCAAATTGGGCTCAAAGTGTCAATATTTTGTGTGGCCACGATTATTTTTAAGCACTGCCTTAACCCTCTTGGGCATGAAGTTCACCAGAGCTTCACAGGTTGCCACTGGAGTTCTCTTCCACTCCTCCATGATGACATCACAGAGCTGGTGGATGTTAGAGACCTTGAGCTCCCCCACCTTCCGTTTGAGGATGCCCCCAGATGCTCAATAGCGTTTAGGTCTGGAGACATGCTTGGCCAGTCCATCACCTTTACCCTCAGCTTCTTTAGCAAGGCAGTGGTCGTCTTGGAGGTGTGTTTGGGGTCGTTATCATGTTGGAATACTGCCCTGCGGCCCAGTCTCTGAAGGAAAGGGATTATGCTTTACTTCAGTATGTCACAGTACATGTTGGCATTCATGGTTCCCTCAACGAACTGTAGATGCCCAGTGCTGGCAGCACTCATGCAGGCCCAGACCATGACACTCCCACCACCATGCTTGACTATTGGCAAGACACATTTGTCTTTGCACTCCTCACCTGATTGCTGCCACACGCTTGACACCATCTTGTCACTATATACCAGGTTTACAATATAATTTATTAATATCTTAGCAGTTGCCAACCAATAAAATGTATATACGTAACAATATATTTATTTTAATCAATATTTATTCCTTAATTCTAGATTAGTTATCACTTATAGACACTTTGAATTATATTTATGTATAAACTAGATTATGAATCAATTTTACACACTTATTCTGTTACAATATTCTATACAACAGATTAAAAAAATGATATCCTTAAAAATTTACCTTACTCACAATAAATACCACCAATGAGAATTCCAGCACAGTCTATAATTATTTTATAATTCTAATTCAATGCCCAATATGGATTACAAACTTACTCTTCTTAATTTACCACCACTAGAGAAGTTTATATATAATTTGTAAGGCCTAGATTTGGAGTTTGGCGGTAGCCATGAAAACCAGTGTTAGAGGCTCCTAACGCTGGTTTTAGGCTACCGCCGGTATTTGGAGTCAGTCAAAAAAGGGTCTAACGCTCACTTTTCAGCCGCGACTTTTCCATACCGCAGATCCCCTTACGTCAATTGCGTATCCTATCTTTTCAATGGGATCTTTCTAACTCCGGTATTTAGAGTCGTGGCTGAAGTGAGCGTTAGAAATCTAACGACAAAACTCCAGCCGCAGAAAAAAGTCAGTAGTTAAGAGCTTTCTGGGCTAACGCCGGTTCATAAAGCTCTTAACTACTGTGCTCTGTACACTAACACCCATAAACTACCTATGTACCCCTAAACCGAGGTCCCCCCACACCGCCGCCACTCGATTAAATTTTTTTAACCCCTAATCTGCCGCCTGCCACCTACGTTATCCTTATGTACCCCTAATCTGCTGCCCCTAACACCGCCGACCCCTATATAATATTTATTAACCCCTAACCTGCCCCCACAACGTCGCCGCCAGCTACCTACACTTATTAACCCCTAATCTGCCGTCCGCACGCCGCCGCCAGCTACATTATAGCTATGTACCCCTAATCTGCTGCCCCTAACACCGCCGACCCCTATATTATATTTATTAAACCCTAACCTGCCCCCCTCAACGTCGCCTCCACCTGCCTACACTTATTAACCCCTAATCTGCCGACCGGACCGCACCGCTATTATAATAAAGTTATTAACCCCTAATCCGCCTCACTAACCCTATAATAAATAGTATTAACCCCTAATCTGCCCTCCCTAACATCGCCGACACCTAACTTCAAACATTAACCCCTAATCTGCCGATCGAATCTCGCTGCTACTGTAATAAATGGATTAACCCCTAAAGCTAAGTCTAACCCTAACACTAACACCCCCCTAAGTTAAATATAATTTAAATCTAACGAAATAAATTAACTCTTATTAAATAAATTATTCCTATTTAAAGCTAAATACTTACCTGTAAAATAAACCCTAATATAGCTTCAATATAAATTATAATTATATTATAGCTATTTTAGGATTAATATTTATTTTACAGGTAACTTTGTATTTATTTTAACCAGGTACAATAGCTATTAAATAGTTAAGAACTATTTAATAGCTAAAATAGTTAAAATAATTACAAAATTACCTGTAAAATAAATCCTAACCTAAGTTACAATTAAACCTAACACTACACTAACAATAAATTAATTAAATAAAATACCTACAATTACCTACAATTAAACCTAACACTACACTATCAATAAATTAATTAAATACAATACCTACAAATAACTACAATGAAATAAACTAACTAAAGTACAAAAAATAAAAAAGAACTAAGTTACAAAAAATAAAAAAATATTTACAAACATAAGAAAAATATTACAACAATTTTAAACTAATTACACTTACTCTAAGCCCCCTAATAAAATAACAAAGCCCCCCAAAATAAAAAAATGCCCTACCCTATTCTAAATTACAAAAGTTCAAAGCTCTTTTACCTTACCAGCCCTGAACAGGGCCCTTTGCGGGGCATGCCCCAAGAAATTCAGCTCTTTTGCCTGTAAAAAAAAACATACAATACCCCCCCCAACATTACAACCCACCACCCACATACCCCTAATCTAACCCAAACCCCCCTTAAATAAACCTAACACTAAGCCTCTGAAGATCTTCCTACCTTGTCTTCACCTCACCGGGTATCACACCGATCTGTCCTGGCTCCGATATCTTCATCCAACCCAAGAGGGGGCTAGACATCCATCATCCGACGGCTGAAGAAGTCCAGAAGAGGGTCCAAAGTCTTCATCCTATCCGGGAAGAAGAGTAGATCCAGACCGGCAACCATCTTCTTCCAAGCGGCATCTTCTATCTTCATCCGATGAGGACCGGCTCCATCTTGAAGACCTCCACCGCGGACCCATCTTCTTCCGACGACGACGTCCCGACGCATGACGGTTCCTTTAAGGGACGTCATCCAAGAAGGCGTCCCTCGAATTCCGATTGGCTGATAGGATTCTATCATCCAATCGGAATTAAGGTAGGAAAATTCTGATTGGCTGATGGAATCAGCCAATCAGAATCAAGTTCAATCCGATTGACTGATTCAATCAGCCAATCAGATTGAGCTCGCATTCTATTGGCTGATCGGAACAGCCAATAGAATGCGAGCTCAATCTGATTGGCTGATTGAATCAGCCAATCGGATTGAACTTGATTCTTATTGGCTGATTCCATCAGCCAATCAGAATATTCCTACCTTAATTCCGATTGGCTGATAGAATCCTATCAGCCAATCGGAATTCGAGGGACGCCATCTTGGATGACATCATTTAAAGGAACCGTCATTCGTCGTCTAGTCGTCGGTTGAAGAGGATGTTCCGCGTCGGCTTGGAAGAAGATGGTTCCGCTCCAGAAGAAAGAAGATTGAAGATGCGGCTTGATAGAAGACTTCATCCAGATGATGGACTTCCGACTTCAGCCCGAGGATGGATTTCTTCAGTCGCCGCTTGGATCCAGACTTCAGCCCAAGGATGGACGTCACTCTTCAGCACCCCACTTGGGCTTGGATCAACACTTCCGAGGCTTGGATCAAGACTTCCGAGGACGGATCGGTGAACCTGGTATGGTGAAGATAAGGTAGGAAGATCTTCAGCGGCTTAGTGTTAGGTTTATTTAAGGGGGGTTTGGGTTAGATTAGGGGTATGTGGGTGGTGGGTTGTAATGTGGGGGGGGGTATTGTATGTGTTTTTTTACAGGCAAAAGAGCTGAATTTCTTGGGGCATGCCCCGCAAAGGGCCCTGTTCAGGGCTGGTAAGGTAAAAGAGCTTTGAACTTTTGTAATTTAGAATAGGGTAGGGCATTTTTTTATTTTGGGGGGCTTTGTTATTTTATTAGAGGGCTTAGAGTAGGTGTAATTAGTTTAAAATTCTTGTAATATTTTTCTAATGTTTGTAAATATTTTTTTTATTTTTTGAAACTTAGTTCTTTTTTATTTTTTGTACTTTAGTTAGTTTATTTAATTGTATTTATTTGTAGATATTGTATTTAATTAATTTATTGATAGTGTAGTGTTAGGTTTAATTGTAGGTAATTGTAGGTATTTTATTTAATTATTTATTGATAGTGTAGTGTTAGGTTTAATTGTAACTTAGGTTAGGATTTATTTTACAGGTAAATTTGTAATTATTTTAACTATTTTAGCTATTAAATAGTTCTTAACTATTTAATAGCTAGTGTACCTGGTTAAAATAAATACAAAGTTACCTGTAAAATAAATATTAATCCTAAAATAGCTATAATATAATTATAATTTATATTGTAGCTATATTAGGATTTATTTTACAGGTAAGTATTTAGCTTTAAATAGGAATAATTTATTTAATAAGAGTTAATTAATTTTGTTAGATTTAAATTATATTTAAGTTAGGGGGGTGTTAGTGTTAGGGTTAGACTTAGCTTTAGGGGTTAATACATTTATTAGAATAGCGGTGAGCTCCAGTCAGCAGATTAGGGGTTAATGTTTGAAGTTAGGTGTCGGCGATGTTAGGGAGGGCAGATTAGGGGTTAATACTATTTATTATAGGGTTAGTGAGGCGGATTAGGGGTTAATAACTTTATTATAATAGCGGTGCGGTCCGGTCGGCAGATTAGGGGTTAATAAGTGTAGTTAGGTGGAGGCGACGTTGGGGGCGGCAGATTAGGGGTTAATAAATATAATATAGGGGTCGGCGGTGTTAGGGGCAGCAGATTAGGGGTACATAGGGATAATGTAAGTAGCAGCGGTTTACGGAGCGGCAGATTAGGGGTTAATAATAATATGCAGGGGTCAGCGATAGCGGGGGCGACAGATTAGGGGTTAATAAGTGTAAGGTTAGGGGTCTTTAGACTCTGGGTACATGTTAAAGTGTTAGGTGCAGACGTAGGAAGTGTTTCCCCATAGCAAACAATGGGGCTGCGTTAGGAGCTGAACGCGTTTTTTTTGCAGGTGTTAGGTTTTTTTTCAGCTCAAACAGCCCCATTGTTTCCTATGGGGGAATCGTGCACGAGCACGTTTTTTAAGCTGGCCGCGTCCGTAAGCAACTCTGGTATCGAGAGTTGCAGTTGCGTTAAATATGCTGTACGCTCCTTTTTTGGAGCCTAACGCAGCCATTCTGTGGACTCTCAATACCAGAGTTATTTTAAAGGTGCGGCCAGAAAAAAGCCAGCGTTAGCTACGCGGGTCGTTACCGACAAAACTCTAAATCTAGCCGTAAGAGATTCCACAATAATAAGCCTGACTTTAGAGATGAAATACAAAGACGTTTATAGAAATTAAAATTATTTAGTATTAATGTGACTAGTTCTAAACTACACAGGACTACACAGGACTATGAATATAAACTTAAAATACCAAATATCCTCTTTAAATCACCAGCTACAATCTAACTATAGCTTTAGAATACCTTTGTTAAAATCTATTAAATATAAAACAAACTTTGATACATTACCACAAGACCAATTTGAAGTTTCAGGTTTTTCAGATTAATCTAGTTCACCTCATATGAGAAGTATTTTATTTATGGATAAAGAAAGTTAGGCCCAGGCTTGCTTTATAGAGACTGTGTTTCAAAGGCAGCAAGTTATCAGTCCAGTCAAAATTTGGCAGCAAAGACACCTTTCTTTCCTCTTGCATGGGCTTTTATGCCAATGTCATACAGCCCACCTCTGTTCTAATCATTGGTGAATAATCGGATATGCCCCAAATGGATGCTTGTCTTTCCATTGGCCTATGTGGCTATCTGACACTACCATCTCCTTTGGTTGCAATTATCGCATAAACCACTAGATGGCAGCCTCACCATCAATACTGCTAACAGTTAAATATCTAACCTTTAAAGTGTTATTAAATACACTTTAATTTCCAGTATCAGCAAACAATGGCCTAGATTACGAGTTGTGCGTTAGGTTTAAAAAGCAGCGTTAAGAGGTCCTAACGCTGCTTTTTAACGCCCGCTGGTATTACGAGTCTTGAAGGTACAGGTGTACCGCTCACGTTTTTGGTCAGACTCGGAAATACTGCAAATCCACTTACGTCAATTGCGTATCCTGGCCTAGATTACGAGTTGTGCATTAGGGTTAAAAAGCAGCGCTAAGAGGTCCTAACGCTTCTTTTTAACGCCCACTGGTATTACGAGCCTTGAAGGTACAGGTGTAGCGCTCACTTTTTTGGCCAGATTCGGAAATACAGCAAATCCACTTATGTCAATTGCGTATCCTATATTTTCAATGGGACTTGCATAGCGCTGGTATTACGAATCTGCCCAAAAGTGAGCGGTAGACCCTCTCCTGTTAAGACTGGTACCGCATTTAAAAGTCAGTAGTTAAGAGTTTTACACTACAAAGCCGTAGCATAAAACTCTTAACTAAAATGCTAAAAAGTACATTAACACCCATAAACTACATATTAACCCCTAAACTGAGCCCCCCCACATCACAAACACTAAAAGAAATATTTTAACCCCTAATCTGCCGAACCGGACATCGCCGCCACTATAATAAACATATTAACCCCTAAACCGCCGCACTCCCGCATCGCAAACACTAGTTAAATATCATTAACCCCTAATCTGCCGTCCCTAACATCACTGCCACCTACCTACATTTATTAACCCCTAATCTGCTATTAAATGTATTAAACCCTAACCCCCCCAACTTAAATATAATTTAAATAAATCTAAATAAAATTACTATCATTAACTAAATAATTCCTATTTAAAACTAAATACTTACCTATAAAATAAACCCTTAACTAGCTACAATATAACTTACACTGTAGCTAGCTTAGGGTTTATTTTTATTTTGCAGGCAACTTTGTATTTATTTTAACTAGGTAGAATAGTTATTAAATAGTTATTAACTATTTAATAACTACCTAGTTAAAATAAAGACAAATTTTTACCTGTAAAATAAAACCTAACCTAAGTTACACTAACACCTAACACTACACTATAATTAAATAAATTAACTAAATTAAATACAATTAATTACAACACCTACTCTAATCCCCCTAAAAAAATAAAAAAGACCCCCAAAATAAAAAAAGCCCTATTCTAAACTAAATTACAAATAGCCCTTAAAAGGGACTTTTGCGGGGAATTGCCCCAAAGTAATCAGCTCTTTTACCTGTAAAAAAAAAAGTACAAATACCCCCCCAACATTAAAACCCACCACCCACACAACCAACCCCTTGAAGATCACCTTACCGGGAGACGTCTTCACCCAACCGGGCAGAAGTGGTCCTCCAGACGGGCAGAAGTCTTCATCCAAGCTGGGCAGAAGTGGTCCTCCAGGCAGGCAGAAGTCTTCATCCAGACGGTATCTTCTATCTTCATCGGGTCCATCTTCAAGACATCCGATGCGGAGCATCCTCTTCTGTCCACGGCCGATGACTGAATGAAGGTTCCTTTCAATGACGTCATCCAAGATGGCGTTCCTTCAATTCCGATTGGCTGATAGAATTCTATCAGCCAATCAGAATTAAGATAGAAAAAATCCTATTGGCTGATGCAATCAGTCAATAGGATTGAACTTCAATCCTATTGGCTGATCCAATCAGCCAATAGGATTGAGCTGGCATTCTATTGGATGTTCCAATCAGATTGCATCAGCCAATAGGATTTTTCTACCTTAATTCCGATTGGCTGATAGAATTCTATCAGCCAATCGAAATTGAAGGGACGCCATCTTGGATGACGTCATTTAAAGGAACCTTCATTCAGTCATCGGTCGTGGACAGAAGAGGATGCTCCGCGTCGGATATCTTGAGGATGCACCCGCTCCGCACCGGATGGATGAAGATAGAATATGCCGTCTGGATGAAGATATCAGCGCTGTCTGTAAGTGAGCGGTGAGCATAAACTACTCGTTAGCAACGCACAGCCTCTAATGCAAAACTCTTAATCTAGGCGAATGTGTCCAATATATATAGGATCACTTTACACTATTTACCCTGAGCATTTTCATACCAAACATGATATACTATTTATGATATTTTAAAAGATGTTTTTTAAAGTCACATTTTCTTTGAAAGGATTTAAAAGGATTATAGTACCTTCAGCATGGACCCAATTACTTTCTCAGTTATCATCTTAATATCATATACATATGTTGTGAATGACAGTCAGATGTAATTTCATATAGCTATATTTTCATTGGATTATTATCCCATATTAATATAAATATTGCATATCTGTATATCTCTTTACAGTGTCACTCTGAATGAATAAAAACACAATTTAGGTACAATTTATGGGGTAACTTATTGCATGGTCTTCCTGCATTGGTATTCTTCTGTCTATATTTGATATATTCATATCTTTCAGTTCAATAAACTTATCTGGTCAGTATCTATCTCCTCTGAGTGGTTCACTATACTCCTGGAAAAATTTCAAGAAGATATTATTTGTTTCATACATCTTTAAAATAAGGCTATACAGTTGTTCATTTAATCTATTACAAATTTGAAATGTACTTCCCAGATCCATATATATATATATACAGAGAGAAGCGCACTCACAGGAACGAACATCTGGCTCAATACCATTGTTAGCCTGTTCTCTGGTGATTTACCACCTGGGTGCAGCTTTTTAGCCTAGTAATGCTTTTCACAGAGTAGAACTTTCCTGTAGTATATCAGTCTGATCCTGCCTATTACGGTCAGTCCAGCACCGAAAAACCAGGCAATTCCTCTCTGAACAAGGAACACAGCAACCCCAGATGATAGTTTCGGCCTTCATTGGGCCTCGTATAATTTTAAATATATATATATAAAATTTATACAGTCTGAGTATCAAGGAAATATTTGAAAATTACACAATTCATTTTATATGAAGTTCTAATTTTCTCCTTTTAAAATCAAGATTTAAATTCTGATATGCTTTCAAAGAACACATGTTTTAAAAGGTTTTCTTAGATCCTTAAACTCAGATGAGTCTAGGCTTACGTGTATTCAACTCAGCGTGGGGTAAATAACTTTTGCATGCAAAGTGGTTACCTTTCCTCTATGGACGTTTGTATATTTCATTATCCTTGCAGACTAAGCGACTGTTGTCTACTGGGGTCTGTAACTTTATTACCCATCTTGGGCAGTAAGCTCCATATATGGGCATTCAAACTTGAGAGTGTTATATGCTAAGATTACTTTGAAAGCAAATCATTTGATGAATTGGGACAAAAGTTTGCAATGCGTCCTTGACAACAAGAGTTATATTTATATAACAAGAGTATTGCATTGAGCAATGATACTTTTTTTATTGGACTAACTATACATTTATAAGATGACAAGCTTTCGGAAGAGTTCCTTCCTTTATCAAGTCTAAAGCAATATCAAGTCTAAAGCAATATCAAGTCTAAAGCAATATCAAGTCTAAAGCAATACTGAATTTAGCAGTATCGCTTTAGACTTGATAAAGGAAGGAACTCTTCCGAAAGCTTGTCAACTTATAAATGTATAGTTAGTCCAATAAAAAAAGTATCATTGCTCAATGCAATACTCTTGTTATTTTGATATCTAAATCTCTGGACTAACACGGCTACTCCAATCAACGTATATATTTATATTGAAATAGATATCATATGTGAAGCTATTTGTATCAGTTATTACTGTAACATTACATCAAATGATCTGAATTTGTAACCCAACCCCCCTCTACCAAGGTGACCAGCAATGATTAATTGAAAAAAACATAGTTATAGCATATTTAAATATATACTTCAATTTGCTAAATATACTTGCACTGTTCAAATAAGATTGGGGATAGACATCTCACACAATAATATCAACATATATTTAAATTGCAAAGAATATTATCAGAAAAATATGCTTTTAAATAAAAATGGGATTTTAGTCACACAATATGATATTATTCTGCTAAGCCAGTCTACCACTTACAAGGTGTCCCAAATCAGACTGGTTCTATGCTAATCAGTATCCACACTGCAGCAAATTATGTCTATGCAGAGTTCCTTAGCTATATATATATATATATATATATATATATATATATATATATATATATATATATATATATATATATATATATATATATATGACACAATATTTAAACTGGAACACACCTGAACTAGGTGGCGTGCATTAACCAAAAGGAGGGTTTGGTCAGCTCCCTAATTAAAAAATACAACAAAGGTTTTTTTTGGTTAAGCACACCACAAAAAGACTATTTTCAACCACACATTGTGCAAGTGCTACCAAGGTGACCAGCAATGATTAATTGAAAAAAAAAACAAGAAAGTGTAGGTGCACATTCTACCACTAGAGTCCACATAGTTATAGCATATTTAAATATATACTTCAATTTGCTAAATATACTTGCACTGTTCAAATAAGATTGGGGATAGACATCTCACACAATAATATCGACATATAATTAAATTGCAAAGAATATTATCAGAAAAATATGCTTTTAAATAAAAATGGGATCTTAGTCACACAATATGATCATATTCTGCTAAGCCAGTCTACCACTTACAAGGTGTCCCAAATCAGACTGGTCCTATGCTAATCAGTATCCACACTGCAGCAAATTATGTCTATGCAGAGTTCCTTAGCTATATATATATATATATATATATATATATATATATATATATATCAGCCAACAGAATTTGACCTCGCATTCTATTGGCTGATCCAATCAGCCAATCAGAATCATTCTGACTGATCATAAAAACCTGCAATATTTAGAGACGAACAGGACCTTGTCTGCTCATCAGCTCTGTTGGAGTCTCTATTTCTTATGCTTCCAATATATCATCACATACCGTACTGGTAGTAAAAATGGGAAACCTGATGTGCTATCTCATAAGGATTCAAAACCTTCCTTCCAAAACCTCGCATTCTATTGGCTGATCCAATCAGCCAATCGGATTGAACTTCAATCCGATTGTCTGATTAAATCAACCAATCGGATTTTTCCTACCTTAATTCCGATTGGCTGATAGAATCCTATCAGCCAATCCGAATGAGAGGGACGCCATCTTGGATGACGTCATTTAAAGGAACCTTCATTCAGTCGTCAGCTGTGGAAAGAAGAGGATGCCCTGCGTCGGATGTCTTGAAGATGGACCCGCTCCACGCCGGATGGATGAAGATAGAAGATGCCACCTGGATGAAGACTTCTGCTGGATGGAGGACCTCTTTTGCCCTGATTGGATGAAGACTTGTGCCGGTCTGGATGTCCTCTTCTGTACCATCGGTGCCCGGCTGGCTGAAGACGGCTCAAGGTAGGGTGATCCTCAATGGGGTAGTGTTAGGTTTTTTTAAGGGGGGGATTTGGGTGGGTTTTCGAGTAGGGGTGTGTGGGTGGTGGGTTGTAATGTTGGGGGGTTGTATTTTTTTTACAGGTAAAAGAGCTGATTACTTTGGGGCAATGCCCCACAAAAAGCCCTTTTAAGGGCTGGTAAAAGAGCTGATTACTTTTGTAATTTAGTATAGGGTAGGGAATTTTATTATTTTGGAGGGCTTTTTTATTTTGTTAGGTGGCTTAGATTAGGTGTAATTAGATTAAAATTCTTGTAATATTTTTTTATTTTTTGTAATTTAGTGTTTGTTTGTTTTTGTACTATAGTTTAGTTTATTTAATTGTATTTTATTTTAGATAATTGTAGGTAATTTATTTAATTAATTTATTGATTTTGTAGTGTTAGGTGTAATTGTAACTTAGGTTAGGATTTATTTTACAGGTAATTTTGTACTTATTTTAACTAGGTAGCTATTAAATAGTTATTAACTATTTAACAGCTATTGTACCTAGTTAAAATAAATACAAAGTTGCCTGTAAAATAATTATAAATCCTAAAATAGCTACAATGTAATTATTAGTTATATTGTAGCTATATTAGGGTTTATTTTATAGGTAAGTATTTAGTTTTAAATAGGATTAATTTATTTAATTATAGTAATTTTATTTTGTTTTATTTAAATAATATTTATGTTAGGAGGGTGTTAGGGTTAGACTTAGGTTTAGGGGTAATATTATAGTAGCGGCGACGTTGGGGGTAGGTGGTGGTGATGTTAGGGAGGGCAGATTAAGGGTTAATAAAATGTATTATAGTGTTTGCGAGGCGGGAGTGTGGCGGTTTAGGGGTTAATACATTTATTATAGTGGCGGTGATGTCCGGTCGGCAGATTAGGGGTTAATAAGTGTAGGTAGGTGGCAGCGACATTGGCGGGGGCAGATTAGGGGTTAATAAATATAATATAGGTGTCGGCAATGTTAGGGGCAGCAGATTAGGGGTTCATAGGTATAATGTAGGTGGCGTTGATGTCCGGTTGGCAGATTAGGGGTTAAATAATTTTATTTTAGTGTTTGCGATGTGGGGGGCCTCAGTTTAGGGGTTCATATGTAGTTTATGGGTGTTAGTATACTTTGTAGCACTGTAGTTAAGAGCTTTATGTTCCGGCGTTAGCCCATAAAACTCTTAACTACTGACTTTTTTATGCAGTAAGAGGTAGAGGCTGTACCGCTCACTTCTTCCAAGACTCGTAATACCGGCATTAGGCAAATCCCATAGAAAAGATAGGATACGCAATTGACGTAAGGGGATTTGCAGTAGCCAAAAGTCGCGGAAGAAAAGTGAGCGGTACACCTGTACCTGCCATAATCGTAATACCAGCGGGCATTAAAAAACAGCGTTAGGACCCCTTAACGCTGCTTTTTAAGGCTAATGCAGAACTCTAAATCTAGGTGAAAGGTTGTAGAGATGATGTAGTTAATTTCAAAAGGCAGCAAGCAAATATTTGTTATGAAAAACAAACATTTATTAAAATATGTCAATTTAGACAAATAAAAGCTCTTATTAGTTGGCTCTACGCATTTCAACAATACACTCGTCTTTTTCAAGAGCAATAAAAAATGGAAGTGCTGCCCTTGGATTGTACAGGTGCTTTTTATACAGGTAATGAAGGTTCCTGTTCCGGTATTACCCTGAATAGGACTCACAGAAAGACAAACATTATACAATATATAAAGTTTTATGTCTATCCGATTGGGATTTAAAGTTAATAAAGTACTTCCTCTGGATTAAATTTTGTACTTGCAAAAGCGCTCTCGTAAAATTTCTAAACTTCAGTCAATCGGATAAATATAAACTTGCTTATGTATTCGTTATGCAGCCAATCAGGTTTAAGTAAGATAGAAGTTCCCTTTCGAGTCCCGACCATATGCATTTTCATTTCAGGTCCGTTTGGGGTTTGCGGTCACATGTTGTAGTTGTGCCAATCGTATAGCGAGCGCTGTTTTCGTGCTTTACTTGATGTTCGTATATCTAGAATGGTTTAGCTCTTAATCGGCATTGAAACCAAAGTTCATTTTCTTTTTATCTTATCTGGGAATATGCAATAAAGTGCAGATCACCTGATGTCATATTATCACATATTTATACAGAAAAAAACAACAGTTGTTCAGATCAACTATTTAAAATAAATAATGAATACAGATTGTGCAAATAGTGCCTAAAAATATTAAATTATAATGGGACTATAAAAATTAGGAAATATGAGTGAGTGTTTTACTAATACTAAATTAGAGGTGATATTTGGATAGTATGAAAATTACATTTGAAAATTACAATTGAAAATTAAAACTTTTGTTTATTATCAAATAAAATGATAAAAAAACTGTTTTAGTGAATGTGATTGTACTAAAACATTTAATAATGTTAGTGCCATTAATTGATTTATATTATTTAATTCATGGGAAAAGGTGAATGTTTTTTTAAACTTATCTTAAATGTGTTTAACTTTGTGTGTATATGTGTGAATGTGATTGTACCCTACTTAGAACCTAGATAAATGCTGCCTCTCTAACATCTCTCTTACATGTTTGTCCAGCAAGTTTATATTTATCCGATTGACTGGAGTTTAGAAATTTTATAAGAGCGCTTTTGCAAGTACAAAATTTAATCCAGAGGAAGTACTTTATTAAGTTTAAATCCCAATTGGATAGAAATAAAACTTTATATATTGTATAATGTTTGTCTTTCTGTGAGTCCTATTCCGGGTAATACCGGAACAGGAACCTTGATTACCTGTATAAAAAGCACCTGTACAATCCAAGGGCAACACTTCCATTTTTTATTACTCTTGAAAAAGACGAGTGTATTGTTGAAACGCGTAGAGCCAACTAATAAGAGCTTTTATTTGTCTAAATTGACATGTTTTAATAAATGTTTATTTTTCATAACAAATTTTTGCTTGCTACCTTTTGGAATTAACTACATCATCTCTACAACCTTTGTGAGGAGCCGGATTCTGTATTATTCGGGTTGAGTATACTGCACATTATATACACTGTGAGATACAACAAATTTCAGTGTAATTTTCATTACTTGCAGTTATACTGATATCAAGAGAAAGCCAACTTTACAACATTTCGCATAATGCCACATATAGATGAAGGGGTTGGACTCTGAATATTTCAGAGTAAGTATACTGCACTAATTATTTGGTGTTGATTTATACAAATCACAAGTCAAGTCTCTTATTCCTCAGCGTGAAACTATCAGAAAAGGAGATTGTAAAGGACCTGCGCCTCTATACCTCCTATCTACTTATTATGAAGAGAGTCTGTTATTTTTGAGTCCTCACATTTACAGGGAGTGCAGAATTATTAGGCAAATGAGTATTTTGACCACATCATCCTCTTTATGCATGTTGTCTTACTCCAAGCTGTATAGGCTCGAAAGCCTACTACCAATTAAGCATATTAGGTGATGTGCATCTCTGTAATGAGAAGGGGTGTGGTCTAATGACATCAACACCCTATATCAGGTGTGCATAATTATTAGGCAACTTCCTTTCCTTTGGCAAAATGGGTCAAAAGAAGGACTTGACAGGCTCAGAAAAGTCAAAAATAGTGAGATATCTTGCAGAGGGATGCAGCACTCTTAAAATTGCAAAGCTTCTGAAGCGTGATCATCGAACAATCAAGCGTTTCATTCAAAATAGTCAACAGGGTCGCAAGAAGCATTTGGAAAAACCAAGGCGCAAAATAACTGCCCATGAACTGAGAAAAGTCAAGCGTGCAGCTGCCAAGATGCCACTTGCCACCAGTTTGGCCATATTTCAGAGCTGCAACATCACTGGAGTGCCCAAAAGCAAAAGGTGTGCAATACTCAGAGACATGGGCAAGGTAAGAAAGGCTGAAAGACGACCACCACTGAACAAGACACACAAGCTGAAACGTCAAGACTGGGCCAAGAAATATCTCAAGACTGATTTTTGTAAGGTTTTATGGACTGATGAAACGAGAGTGAGTCTTGATGGGCCAGATGGATGGGCTTGTGGCTGGATTGGTAAAGGGCAGAGAGCTCCAGTCCGACTCAGATGCCAGCAAGGTGGAGGTGGAGTACTGGTTTGGGCTGGTATCATCAAAGATGAGCTTGTGGGGACTTTTCGGGTTGAGGATGAAGTCAAGCTCAACTCCCAGTCCTACTGCCAGTTTATGGAAGACACCTTCTTCAAGCAGTGGTACAGGAAGAAGTCTGCATCCTTCAAGAAAAACATGATTTTCATGCAGGACAATGCTCCATCACACGCGTCCAAGTACTCCACAGCGTGGCTGGCAAGAAAGGGTATAAAAGAAGAAAATCTAATGACATGGCCTCCTTGTTCACCTGATCTGAACCCCATTGAGAACCTGTGGTCCATCATCAAATGTGAGATTTACAAGGAGGGAAAACAGTACACCTCTCTGAACAGTGTCTGGGAGGCTGTGGTTGCTGCTGCACGCAATGTTGATGGTGAACAGATCAAAACACTGACAGAATCCATGGATGGCAGGCTTTTGAGTGTCCTTGCAAAGAAAGGTGGCTATATTGGTCACTGATTTGTTTTTGTTTTGTTTTTGAATGTCAGAAATGTATATTTGTGAATGTTGAGATGTTATATTGGTTTCACTGGTAAAAATAAATAATTGAAATGGGTATATATTTGTTTTTTGTTAAGTTGCCTAATAATTATGCACAGTAATAGTCACCTGCACACACAGATATCCCCCTAAAATAGCTATAACTAAAAACAAACTAAAAACTACTTCCAAAACTATTCAGCTTTGATATTAATGAGTTTTTTGGGTTCATTGAGAAAATGGTTGTTGTTCAATAATAAAATTAATCCTCAAAAATACAACTTGCCTAATAATTCTGCACTCCCGGTATGTTCATTAGATAGGCATCTTTAAATTACAATACTTCTTTAGTGCATTTGGGGATATGACACTTCATTCTCCCTCTATGACTTGTAGTTGGGATCTAGGATGGCACGCTCACAACTGGTTAATATGGACCCATTTATCCATAAAAGTATAATTTTTTGGTATCCTTATTTCATAGGCAACTGGAGATATTTTCTCAGCAATGACAAAAGGACCCTTCCATGATGAAAGAAACTTCTTCTCCTTAAGCAACACAAATACCCTGTAGAGGATTACATCGCCAAATTCAAAATCCATGCAAGGGATTGTCTGTGGAACGAACCCTCCTTAAAAAATCAATTCCGTTTGGGATTGACTGATGATATCAAAGATGAACTGTCCAGAATAGGTGTACCGGAGTCCCTTTAAGAATTCTACACCATATCCATCAGCATTGATAGACGCCAATGGGAACGACATTCAGAAAAGACAGGATGTTCTACCACCCTCAGAAAATATTCACCTCCAAGTCCCACAACTCTCAAGGACCACAATCAGCCAATACCTATGGAGATCGGGTTCATCAAGGGTCCACCCAAAAATACAGGAGAAGAACAGGAGATGCTTACTTAACCTATGTATGTATTGCGCCTCTAAAGACCACAAGGTGAAACATTGTCCTGTTCTACTCAAGCAAAAATCTGGTAGGTCCTCTTCCTATAACCTTACTCTTTTACCAAAACAAATTAATACAGCTTATTTCCTCTTACCTTTACATTTACAGTGGCATCAACACAAGGTCAGAACTAAAGGCATAATTGACACCGGGGCATGTGG
Source organism: Bombina bombina (assembly GCF_027579735.1). NCBI lineage: Eukaryota > Metazoa > Chordata > Amphibia > Anura > Bombinatoridae > Bombina > Bombina bombina. The sequence goes on from NC_069499.1 coordinate 1,587,324,271, forward strand.
AAATTTTATAGATCTTGAGTATGTAAAGGCTAATAAAATTCCTACTATTGCAAAATGTAAACCTGTCTCCTTTAATGTTGTTGATGGTACACCCCTCTCCTCTGGTCCAGTCATACGTCAAACCGTATCCCTACTTATGTGTACCTCTACTGGTCACACAGAAAAATTAAGTTTTGATATTATTTCTTCTCCCGTCTTCCCTGTAATTCTTGGTATTGGATGGTTTAAGTTACACCAACCTACCTTTGGCTGGCACGATATGTCTATATCACTTTCTTCTAGTTACTGTACCAATAACTGTTATTCTCACTCAACGATTTCTCTTGTAACTAACTCTTCTCTCCCTTCTTGTTACAGTGAATATTCCAATGTTTTTAATAACAAGGATGCTGAGTCTCTCCCTCCGCATAGACCTTATGATTGCCCCATTGATCTTTTACCTGGTTCTTCTATTAAAAGTTATTTACAAGAAAACTTAGACAAAGGTTTCATTAGACCCTCCATCTCACCAGCGGGTGCTGGTATATTTTTCGTCTGAAACAAAGACCTTTCGTTAAGACCAATAATTGATTACAGGGAGCTAAATAAAAGAACTAGAAAAAAAACAGGTACCCATTACCCTTAATTCCTGAGTTAATTGAGAGGTTACGCGCCTATAACCTCATCAGAATCAGGGCCGGTGATGAGTGGTTAACGGCTTTCAGAACCTGGTATGGGTTGTTTGAGTATATCGTTATGCCATTCGGTCTATGTAATGCTTCCAAAAATTTATCAATGAAATATTCAGGGACATTCTAGACACTTTCATTGTATTCTACCTAGATGACATTTTAATCTACTCACATACTCAGGAAGAACACATTTCACATGTCAAAACTGTTCTTGCCCACTTAAGGACCCACAGGCTATACGGTAAATTGGAGAAGTGTTCTTTTAACACCTCTGACGTCTCCTTCTTGGGGTACCACATTTCTGACACCGGTATCGAAATGGAGGACACCAAAATCCTTGCTATTAAACAATGGTCGGTACCCAAGTGTAAGAAGGATGTGCAGAGGTTTCTACGCTTCGCCAACTTCTACCGTAAATTCATTCACAACTTTGCAGCTATAGCTAAACCATTAACAGACCTCACCAAGTGTGATAAGACATTTCATTGGTCGAAATATGCTCAAGAAGTCTTCGAAAAACTTAAGACTAAGTTTATCACAGCCCAGATATTTCAATTCCCTGACACCGATCTCCAATTCATTCTGGAGGTTGACGCTTCTGATTTTGCGTTAGGGGCTGTACTGTCACAAAATAAATCCTTCAAGGATTCTTTACATCCAGTGGCATATTACTCCAGAGTTATGTCATCTGCGGAACTCAACTACTCAGTTGGTGAGAAGGAACTCTTGGCCATCAAGTGTTCCTTTGACCACTGGTGTTATTTGTTGTAAGGCGCATCACAAACCATTATCATTCTGACTGATCATAAAAACCTGCAATATTTACAGACAAACAGGACCTTGTCTGCTCATCAGCTCTGTTGGAGTCTCTATTTCTTATGCTTCCAATATATCATTACATACCGTCCTGGTAGTAAAAATGGGAAACCTGATGCGCTATCTCATAAGGATTCAAAACCTTCCTTCCAAAACCTTCCATGCACTGTGATTCCCAAAGCAAATATCCTAGCCTCACTTACTATCCAAAAACTGTCAGGATTTAGATTCCTCCAAACCGTTATACTCACTACAGAAGGCGTCTGATGGCCTCTTCTACCATGACCGACTTCTTTATGTACCGCCTGACTTAAGGTTGACTGTTTTATGGACCACCCATGATTCACCACTCTCTGGAAATCTGGGCATCCATAAAACAATAGATCGTCTACAACGTTCCTTCTGGTGGACTTCTTTGACATCTAATGTGAAGCAATTTATCGCAGAATGCTCTGTTTGTTCCTCCTCTAAACCATCTCGTCAAAAACCTGTCGGACTCTTGCATCCATACCCCACCAAGCCCTGGACTGACGTATCAATGGATTTCATTGTGGATCTTCCGAAATCCTCTTCCTACACTTGCATCTTTGTTGTTGTGGACATGTTCTTGAAGATGGCCCACTTTGTTCCTGCCACCTCGCTTCCCACCGCACAACAAACTTCTGAGATGTTTATCAGGGAGATTGTTCGTCTACATGGTCTTCCTTCCACTATACTCAGCAATAGAGGTTCCCAATTTACCATTAGGTTTTGGAGACAGCTTTGTAAAACTCTACATATCACCCAGAAACTCAGCACATCCTATCATCTGCAAACCAATGGACAGACAGAGAGGACTAACCAATGGTTGGAGCAGTATCTCCGTTGCTTCTGTTCACATCAACAAGAATCCTGGTCCTCCTTCCTCTCTCTCGCTGAGTTTGCTTACAATAATGCTACCAACTCATCAACTGCTCATAGCCCATTCTTCATCAACTACGGTCTACATCCCCGGTTCTATTACTTTCCAAGGATCGAGGCTTCCTGTCCCTGCGTCAACGATGTGATGAACGAGATTTCACAATCCTTCTCTGTCATCGAACATAACATTAGACAAGCACAAGCCACTCACAAGAAACACTGTGACCTCCGACATAGAAACCAACCTACTTATTGTATAGGACAACAAGTTTGGCTCTCCACCAAGAACCTTAAACTCCATGTACCTTCCAAGAAACTGGGTAAATTGTTCATTGGTCCTTTTCCCATAGTAGCAATACCTAATCCTGTTACTGTTGCCCTACAGTTGCCACCTTCCTATAAGATACATCCTACGTTTCATGTTTCCCTCATCAAACCATGTAATTCATCCGTTCCCTCTCTTACTTCTATTACTGAAGTCTTGAACCCTGCAACTGACCATGAGTTCGAAATCCATAGCATTTTGGATTCAAGTAAACGGACAACTTGAATATCTAATCCACTGGCTTGGTTATGACCATGCTGATGAGTCTTGGGAACCTGCCACTAACATCTCCATGGCCAGATTGGTTTCTCTCTATCACAGACGACATCCTGACAGGCCTTCTCCGTGAAACTTCGCTGTGGTTTCCTTGTGGGTGGACTATGTCACATTCCATCCTATCTAAATACTGGTATTTCACTTTAAGGCTCAATTAACCTCTCCACATCCGCTATTTAAGGCCCTCCTACTTTCCTATCATTGCTAGTTTATTGAAGAACGAGAGTTAACCATTGCTCTTCAATTCCTACCTAGCCTCTCAACTTGTGGGGTAAGGCTTTTTCTATCCTCAGCACTGTTACCCGCACTCTCAACGGATCCTTCAGTGATGCCTAGCGCCTTCCGTGTTGCCTACCTCCTGCCTTGGCTAGCATCTGTCTGAGCGACATCACAGAGGAAGACAGCGGGTGACGTCATTAGCTACGGCCCATTCAAGTGATAACAACTGACACGCTAGTCTTGCTATCAGGTCGTATACTTACAACATATAACATATAACATACTGTTGTTGTTATTGTATGCCTGCCTACCTTTCATAGCCATCACCTACGCTACTATCTAGCTATCTAACATTATATACTGAGACACAGGTCTAACTCTGCATTTGCCACAATCTACCTTATCTGTGATTCTGTGTATGATCAGACCCTTTGACAGAATCTACCTTGTCTTTCATTCTGTGTATGACGAGACCCTACCATTTTGGCCACTTCAGGGTCCCCCTTTAACCTGCTCCAGAGGCAAAGGTTAATCAAATCTATTTGTATGGCATATCTATGTAGAAGATCATTGCCAATTGTCAGAGTATATGAATATTATGATGAATATTACATATGTGTACATATATATATATATATATATATATATATGTATATTTTATACACTGTATATGTTAGATGAGACCTCAGGATTAATTGAACATGAGTTTGTTGAACACAGCTTCTAATACACGTCTATCAGGATTGATGATCAGTAGAGCCTTTTTGAAGCATGACCCCTGTAGTGTAAAACACACAAACATTTCTTTTCTAAAGGAAATAGCTCAGTGACCCTATTCATTTGACTATATATGCAGATTTTTATAACTTCAGAACATTTGGTGAGGTGAGAAAAGAATGTGTTCAAGGACCCCTTTGGAATTTGACACGTGTGATACAACAGTTCTATCTCACTGAATCTCTATTTGAAGAAGTACTGCAAAACCCCCTCATGGGGGAAGGTGACACAAATAAAATTAAATACATTTTGCAAGGGGAACAATGCCAGTTTTCCATGTATGTTTGGAATGATTCATGATATATATATATTAAAATTAAGCACATTGTATTAGGTGGATGATTGCTGCAGGGGATATTTATATAGGAAATAAATTCAGATATACATAGAAATGATATATATGTTTTGAAAACACAAAAGATCTTACTTAGCCTCTGTGTGTTTAAAAACATGAATAGATGTTTATGGACCTGAAGAGAAGTGATTATTAACATTTATTTTCTTATTTCAGATCTACATAGACAGGATTCACTTGGAATACAGTACAATACTGAATTAAAAATAAGCTATTATTCACATATAAATGCCAGGATACCGATAAAATTGTAATGCATTTTAAGCTACTAATTAGCAGTATTAAATTGCCTTGATATAATAAAATGTTAATAATATAACATATTTGGTATCAGAATAATCAAAAAAAAAAAATAACCTAATATTAACCATCTGTAATTGGGGTTATATATGATTAATGCAGAGAGTGTAATCTGATTAAATAACCATTTTATGAAAAAAAAAAATTAACTTGCTTAAAAATGTCAGAAATGCTGTATTGTATTGCTATGTTGTACTGTATGCTGCCACCTGGTGTTATGTTGCGAGAACTACAGCCAGAAGGTTCTTTCTGGCTGTTAAAAATGAAATTTCCAAGGGCCAATCCGATTTAGACTTCCCAGATAACCAATGGGAAGGTCAGCTCCCATAGTGCCACCCACATGATGTCATCAATGATTATATAATGGGAGTGTTGAATGCACAAGGGAGAGTTGTCTGTAACTTGTTGAAAATTAGTGATCTGATTTTGGCTGCGATATACCTGAAAAAAAAAAAAAGTTCACTTCAGCAAGGAGCTTAAAACTTATCCTTGATTTGTGCAAAAACCTTCTTTCAAATGAGATGACCTAAAGACCGCTACTAATTGGTTCAAAATTGGTGAAGTATATTGTATTTTAAATTGGTAGTTATAAGCCTAGGTATTGTTCAAATCTGTGTCTGAATTGGCTAAGTAACTCATCTATACAAGTTCTGATATTGTCGGTTAATTTTGTATTAGGATAAATTGCAGTTAAATAGCAGAATATATATTTTATCCTATTGTTTTATAAACACTGTTTAGAATTGTATTGCTTGGATGTTAAAGGTTTTTAGTCCCATTGTGTTAAATAAATAAGGCTGAATTGTGAAGGTATATTGTTCTGGGTTTTGTAAGAAGGATAGCATATCTTAAGAGTTGGTTTTAACGCATATACATTTTATTTAGTTTCCTTTTATTGCAAATATAGTTCAATATGTTCATGGATATTAACTAAATAAAAGAATTCAGGTATTTATATTAATTGTATGGTCTAGTAGATGCATGGTTAATTAGGGTTTCTATTTTTTTTTATTGTGTTTGTAACCCTGCCATAAACTTATATATTATTTGGATAGCACTACTAAGATTTTCATAAATATACTGACATAATAATTGGAGGCACTGCTGAGATTTAATAATATCCATCATAATTGATATAATATATTTGTAAGTAAATAGAAATTATTATAAAAGAGAAAAAAAATAAAAAAAATTCATATTTCGATATTAATATTTTGAAGATATAATTTTTTTTTGAAAAGTTGAAATATTAATTTTCATATTTCAAGATTGACATTAATATCTTGAAATATTATTAAAGATTAATTTTGAAAAATTAATAAAAATATTAATTTTTCATATTTCAAAATTAATCAAAAATATTAATTTTTCATATTTTCAAAGTTAATAAAAAATATTAATTTTTCATATTTCGGAATATTAATTTTTCATATTTCAAAATTAATAATATTTTTTTTTGAAATATAAAATTTTTCTCTCTTTTTATTGGCAAAAATTGTATTAGCATTTTAGTTAAATAAATACTAAACCAATACAATAATGTCTGTAGCCAGAAGTGACTCATTTAATTCTATACATAGCAATGAAATTGGTCCCATAACCATACCTATTACTAAAGGTCAGGTCCTTAAGAAAGATATCTTAAGTTACCTTAAAGGGAAGTTTAATATTGCGGGTGAATTAAATGATTTTATGGATATGCTTGAAACTAGGGCTAAAAATATTACCGTTAATAATAATATGTGGAATGAAGAGAATGAATTCTTCCAGGAATTATTAATGATTAATCAATGCGAAGCTCCCAAAAAGCGAGATGAACTAATACTAAAATCCTGGCCCCTTTTAATATGCATAATTGACGAAATGTCGTTTTGTGTCACAGACAAACGATTGCAAATACAGGAGCTAGAAGATAGTATTCGTTCCTCGCGCAGACGCGAAGAGGGTTTAAAAATAGCCAAAAATAAAATGGATGAATTTGCCCAAAACCTAGCCACCTTAGATAAGCACAATATTGGACCAAGATCCAGTCAGGTTGCAGAACTAACTGCTGTTTTCAAAACCGTTGAAATGGCTATTGAACATGGTATTCATGAATTTGTGATCATAACTGACTCAAATTATGTACGTGACAGTTTTGTTGAATACCTGCCAACTTGGAAAAGAAATGGCATGCAGAAAAGCAATAACAAACCAGTCAAGCATGGCAAGTTGTTCTGCGAGATTGATAATCTGGTGGTATCCAATGATTTAACCATACACTGGAAAAAGACCAAGGGTCATTCCAGAGTTCTAGGTCCTGATAAGGAAGGCAATGACCTTGCGGATTCATTAGCCAAACAAGGAGCCATAACTGGAGAACTCCTTAATATTGACCACTTAATGGGTGCAATTCAAGTAGAAGCCATTACCAGAAACCAGGCAAAACAACTGCCTAACTTGGTACAATGGAGTCAGGATTCTCCTAGTGAGGACCTGATCACTAGTCAAAAAGAAGACCCCATTGTAGGCATCTTCTATAAACACATAGAAGATCCTGAAAGCAACCCCATCTCAAAAGATGATTGTATTGGCAAAGAAGATCTGAGAATCTTAATAAAATCTAAATCACAATTCAAATTACAGGATGGTTTGTTAATTAGAACCTCCAAAACTGGCATCCAGCAGTGGGTAGTACCCACCAAGTTCAGAGGTCTAATGCTTCAACATGCCCATGATGCTCCCACATCTGGTCATCGCGGTGCCAAACTCACGTATGAAATATTGCGTGATTATGCTTTTTGGCCACACATGTTGAAAGATGTTCAAACCTACTGTCAAGGGTGTTTAATCTGCCCACAGTTCCAACCCACTGCACCAACGCATAGAGCGCCATTGCAGAAAAGGGGGATGGTAATGCCATGGTCAGATATACAAATTGATTTTATTGGTCCGGTAACAAGGTCATCAAGAGGTAACAAGTACATGTTAACAGTGACATGCCTGTTCACTAAATGGGTAGAGTGCATTAGTGCACCTAACAATAGTGCTGAAACATGTGCAGCATTGCTCATCAACCATGTATTTTCCAGATTTGGTTTGCCCCAAAGAATCGAATCAGATCGGGGGACCCACTTCACTAGCGAAGTGATGACAAAAATGTGGAAAATACTAGGGGTTAAAAGAAAGCTCCATATTGCTTATAGAGCTGCCTCAAGTGGTGGTGTAGAGCGTTACAACCAATCCATTGTTAAAATCCTCAAAAAGTTTGTGAGTGAAACAGGTAAAGGCTGGGATATAAAACTACCTCTAGTCTTAATGGCATTAAGAGCAACTCCAAGTAGTGCTACCAAGATGTCACCTTTTGAGCTGATGACTGGTAGAAGAATGGTTCTACCTCAGCATCTGCTGTACCGTACATCAGACCAAAATTTGATAAACGCTGCCAATACACATCAATATGTGGAAAACTTAAGAAAGCACCTGCAATATGCCTTTGCATTTGCTCAAAGGAATTTAGAAAGATCCGCAACTGCCACTAAAACCTATTATGATCTCAAAACATCCAAAAAGGAATATGAAATAAATGATAAAGTTTATCTTTATAACTTTGGAAGAGATCAGGTTAGGGAGAAGAAATTTCTTCCCTCATGGAAAGGTCCTTTCGTCATTACTGACAAAATATCTCCAGTGGCCTATAAAATACGGATCCCCAAAAATGAAGGTTTCATAGATAAATGGGTACATATCAATCAATTGCGGGCATGTCATCCCAGATCCCAACTACAAGTCATAGAGGGAGAATGAAGTGTCATATCCCCAAATGCACTAAAGACATACTGTAATTTAAAGATGCCTAACTGATAAACATGAAAGCTCAAAATAACAAACTTTCTTCATAAGAGACTGTCTATGAGGTATACGGTTGATCCTCATCAAATACCACTGACTTTAAGCCAATTCAAATACATGTGTCCTACATCTATTTGAAGTTGGAAGGGGGATTTATGTCAGAGTATATGAATATTATGATGAATATTACATATGTGTACATATATATATATATATATATATATATATATATATATATATATATATATATATATATATATATATTTTATACACTGTATATGTTAGATGAGACCTCAGGATTAATTGAACATGAGTTTGTTGAACACAGCTTCTAATACACGTCTATCAGGATTGACGATCAGTAGAGCCTTTTTGAAGCATGACCCCTGTAGTGTAAAACACACAAACATTTCTTTTCTAAAGGAAATAGCTCAGTGACCCTATTCATTTGACTATATATGCAGATTTTTATAACTTCAGAACATTTGGTGAGGTGAGAAAAGAATGTGTTCAAGGACCCCTTTGGAATTTGACACGTGTGATACAACAGTTCTATCTCACTGAATCTCTATTTGAAGAAGTACTGCAAAACCCCCTCATGGGGGAAGGTGACACAAATAAAATTAAATACATTTTGCAAGGGGAACAATGCCAGTTTTCCATGTATGTTTGGAATGATTCATGATATATATATATTAAAATTAAGCACATTGTATTAGGTGGATGATTGCTGCAGGGGATATTTATATAGGAAATAAATTCAGATATACATAGAAATGATATATATGTTTTGAAAACACAAAAGATCTTACTTAGCCTCTGTGTGTTTAAAAACATGAATAGATGTTTATGGACCTGAAGAGAAGTGATTATTAACATTTATTTTCTTATTTCAGATCTACATAGACAGGATTCACTTGGAATACAGTACAATACTGAATTAAAAATAAGCTATTATTCACATATAAATGCCAGGATACCGATAAAATTGTAATGCATTTTAAGCTACTAATTAGCAGTATTAAATTGCCTTGATATAATAAAATGTTAATAATATAACATATTTGGTATCAGAATAATCAAAAAAAAAAAATAACCTAATATTAACCATCTGTAATTGGGGTTATATATGATTAATGCAGAGAGTGTAATCTGATTAAATAACCATTTTATGAAAAAAAAAAATTAACTTGCTTAAAAATGTCAGAAATGCTGTATTGTATTGCTATGTTGTACTGTATGCTGCCACCTGGTGTTATGTTGCGAGAACTACAGCCAGAAGGTTCTTTCTGGCTGTTAAAAATGAAATTTCCAAGGGCCAATCCGATTTAGACTTCCCAGATAACCAATGGGAAGGTCAGCTCCCAAAGTGCCACCCACATGATGTCATCAATGATTATATAATGGGAGTGTTGAATGCACAAGGGAGAGTTGTCTGTAACTTGTTGAAAATTAGTGATCTGATTTTGGCTGCGATATACCTGAAAAAAAAAAAAAGTTCACTTCAGCAAGGAGCTTAAAACTTATCCTTGATTTGTGCAAAAACCTTCTTTCAAATGAGATGACCTAAAGACCGCTACTAATTGGTTCAAAATTGGTGAAGTATATTGTATTTTAAATTGGTAGTTATAAGCCTAGGTATTGTTCAAATCTGTGTCTGAATTGGCTAAGTAACTCATCTATACAAGTTCTGATATTGTCGGTTAATTTTGTATTAGGATAAATTGCAGTTAAATAGCAGAATATATATTTTATCCTATTGTTTTATAAACACTGTTTAGAATTGTATTGCTTGGATGTTAAAGGTTTTTAGTCCCATTGTGTTAAATAAATAAGGCTGAATTGTGAAGGTATATTGTTCTGGGTTTTGTAAGAAGGATAGCATATCTTAAGAGTTGGTTTTAACGCATATACATTTTATTTAGTTTCCTTTTATTGCAAATATAGTTCAATATGTTCATGGATATTAACTAAATAAAAGAATTCAGGTATTTATATTAATTGTATGGTCTAGTAGATGCATGGTTAATTAGGGTTTCTATTTTTTTTTATTGTGTTTGTAACCCTGCCATAAACTTATATATTATTTGGATAGCACTACTAAGATTTTCATAAATATACTGACATAATAATTGGAGGCACTGCTGAGATTTAATAATATCCATCATAATTGATATAATATATTTGTAAGTAAATAGAAATTATTATAAAAGAGAAAAAAAATAAAAAAAATTCATATTTCGATATTAATATTTTGAAGATATAATTTTTTTTTGAAAAGTTGAAATATTAATTTTCATATTTCAAGATTGACATTAATATCTTGAAATATTATTAAAGATTAATTTTGAAAAATTAATAAAAATATTAATTTTTCATATTTCAAAATTAATCAAAAATATTAATTTTTCATATTTTCAAAGTTAATAAAAAATATTAATTTTTCATATTTCGGAATATTAATTTTTCATATTTCAAAATTAATAATATTTTTTTTTGAAATATAAAATTTTTCTCTCTTTTTATTGGCAAAAATTGTATTAGCATTTTAGTTAAATAAATACTAAACCAATACAATAATGTCTGTAGCCAGAAGTGACTCATTTAATTCTATACATAGCAATGAAATTGGTCCCATAACCATACCTATTACTAAAGGTCAGGTCCTTAAGAAAGATATCTTAAGTTACCTTAAAGGGAAGTTTAATATTGCGGGTGAATTAAATGATTTTATGGATATGCTTGAAACTAGGGCTAAAAATATTACCGTTAATAATAATATGTGGAATGAAGAGAATGAATTCTTCCAGGAATTATTAATGATTAATCAATGCGAAGCTCCCAAAAAGCGAGATGAACTAATACTAAAATCCTGGCCCCTTTTAATATGCATAATTGACGAAATGTCGTTTTGTGTCACAGACAAACGATTGCAAATACAGGAGCTAGAAGATAGTATTCGTTCCTCGCGCAGACGCGAAGAGGGTTTAAAAATAGCCAAAAATAAAATGGATGAATTTGCCCAAAACCTAGCCACCTTAGATAAGCACAATATTGGACCAAGATCCAGTCAGGTTGCAGAACTAACTGCTGTTTTCAAAACCGTTGAAATGGCTATTGAACATGGTATTCATGAATTTGTGATCATAACTGACTCAAATTATGTACGTGACAGTTTTGTTGAATACCTGCCAACTTGGAAAAGAAATGGCATGCAGAAAAGCAATAACAAACCAGTCAAGCATGGCAAGTTGTTCTGCGAGATTGATAATCTGGTGGTATCCAATGATTTAACCATACACTGGAAAAAGACCAAGGGTCATTCCAGAGTTCTAGGTCCTGATAAGGAAGGCAATGACCTTGCGGATTCATTAGCCAAACAAGGAGCCATAACTGGAGAACTCCTTAATATTGACCACTTAATGGGTGCAATTCAAGTAGAAGCCATTACCAGAAACCAGGCAAAACAACTGCCTAACTTGGTACAATGGAGTCAGGATTCTCCTAGTGAGGACCTGATCACTAGTCAAAAAGAAGACCCCATTGTAGGCATCTTCTATAAACACATAGAAGATCCTGAAAGCAACCCCATCTCAAAAGATGATTGTATTGGCAAAGAAGATCTGAGAATCTTAATAAAATCTAAATCACAATTCAAATTACAGGATGGTTTGTTAATTAGAACCTCCAAAACTGGCATCCAGCAGTGGGTAGTACCCACCAAGTTCAGAGGTCTAATGCTTCAACATGCCCATGATGCTCCCACATCTGGTCATCGCGGTGCCAAACTCACGTATGAAATATTGCGTGATTATGCTTTTTGGCCACACATGTTGAAAGATGTTCAAACCTACTGTCAAGGGTGTTTAATCTGCCCACAGTTCCAACCCACTGCACCAACGCATAGAGCGCCATTGCAGAAAAGGGGGATGGTAATGCCATGGTCAGATATACAAATTGATTTTATTGGTCCGGTAACAAGGTCATCAAGAGGTAACAAGTACATGTTAACAGTGACATGCCTGTTCACTAAATGGGTAGAGTGCATTAGTGCACCTAACAATAGTGCTGAAACATGTGCAGCATTGCTCATCAACCATGTATTTTCCAGATTTGGTTTGCCCCAAAGAATCGAATCAGATCGGGGGACCCACTTCACTAGCGAAGTGATGACAAAAATGTGGAAAATACTAGGGGTTAAAAGAAAGCTCCATATTGCTTATAGAGCTGCCTCAAGTGGTGGTGTAGAGCGTTACAACCAATCCATTGTTAAAATCCTCAAAAAGTTTGTGAGTGAAACAGGTAAAGGCTGGGATATAAAACTACCTCTAGTCTTAATGGCATTAAGAGCAACTCCAAGTAGTGCTACCAAGATGTCACCTTTTGAGCTGATGACTGGTAGAAGAATGGTTCTACCTCAGCATCTGCTGTACCGTACATCAGACCAAAATTTGATAAACGCTGCCAATACACATCAATATGTGGAAAACTTAAGAAAGCACCTGCAATATGCCTTTGCATTTGCTCAAAGGAATTTAGAAAGATCCGCAACTGCCACTAAAACCTATTATGATCTCAAAACATCCAAAAAGGAATATGAAATAAATGATAAAGTTTATCTTTATAACTTTGGAAGAGATCAGGTTAGGGAGAAGAAATTTCTTCCCTCATGGAAAGGTCCTTTCGTCATTACTGACAAAATATCTCCAGTGGCCTATAAAATACGGATCCCCAAAAATGAAGGTTTCATAGATAAATGGGTACATATCAATCAATTGCGGGCATGTCATCCCAGATCCCAACTACAAGTCATAGAGGGAGAATGAAGTGTCATATCCCCAAATGCACTAAAGACATACTGTAATTTAAAGATGCCTAACTGATAAACATGAAAGCTCAAAATAACAAACTTTCTTCATAAGAGACTGTCTATGAGGTATACGGTTGATCCTCATCAAATACCACTGACTTTAAGCCAATTCAAATACATGTGTCCTACATCTATTTGAAGTTGGAAGGGGGATTTATGTCAGAGTATATGAATATTATGATGAATATTACATATGTGTACATATATATATATATATATATATATATATATATATATATGTATATTTTATACACTGTATATGTTAGATGAGACCTCAGGATTAATTGAACATGAGTTTGTTGAACACAGCTTCTAATACACGTCTATCAGGATTGACGATCAGTAGAGCCTTTTTGAAGCATGACCCCTGTAGTGTAAAACACACAAACATTTCTTTTCTAAAGGAAATAGCTCAGTGACCCTATTCATTTGACTATATATGCAGATTTTTATAACTTCAGAACATTTGGTGAGGTGAGAAAAGAATGTGTTCAAGGACCCCTTTGGAATTTGACACGTGTGATACAACAGTTCTATCTCACTGAATCTCTATTTGAAGAAGTACTGCAAAACCCCCTCATGGGGGAAGGTGACACAAATAAAATTAAATACATTTTGCAAGGGGAACAATGCCAGTTTTCCATGTATGTTTGGAATGATTCATGATATATATATATTAAAATTAAGCACATTGTATTAGGTGGATGATTGCTGCAGGGGATATTTATATAGGAAATAAATTCAGATATACATAGAAATGATATATATGTTTTGAAAACACAAAAGATCTTACTTAGCCTCTGTGTGTTTAAAAACATGAATAGATGTTTATGGACCTGAAGAGAAGTGATTATTAACATTTATTTTCTTATTTCAGATCTACATAGACAGGATTCACTTGGAATACAGTACAATACTGAATTAAAAATAAGCTATTATTCACATATAAATGCCAGGATACCGATAAAATTGTAATGCATTTTAAGCTACTAATTAGCAGTATTAAATTGCCTTGATATAATAAAATGTTAATAATATAACATATTTGGTATCAGAATAATCAAAAAAAAAAAATAACCTAATATTAACCATCTGTAATTGGGGTTATATATGATTAATGCAGAGAGTGTAATCTGATTAAATAACCATTTTATGAAAAAAAAAAATTAACTTGCTTAAAAATGTCAGAAATGCTGTATTGTATTGCTATGTTGTACTGTATGCTGCCACCTGGTGTTATGTTGCGAGAACTACAGCCAGAAGGTTCTTTCTGGCTGTTAAAAATGAAATTTCCAAGGGCCAATCCGATTTAGACTTCCCAGATAACCAATGGGAAGGTCAGCTCCCATAGTGCCACCCACATGATGTCATCAATGATTATATAATGGGAGTGTTGAATGCACAAGGGAGAGTTGTCTGTAACTTGTTGAAAATTAGTGATCTGATTTTGGCTGCGATATACCTGAAAAAAAAAAAAAGTTCACTTCAGCAAGGAGCTTAAAACTTATCCTTGATTTGTGCAAAAACCTTCTTTCAAATGAGATGACCTAAAGACCGCTACTAATTGGTTCAAAATTGGTGAAGTATATTGTATTTTAAATTGGTAGTTATAAGCCTAGGTATTGTTCAAATCTGTGTCTGAATTGGCTAAGTAACTCATCTATACAAGTTCTGATATTGTCGGTTAATTTTGTATTAGGATAAATTGCAGTTAAATAGCAGAATATATATTTTATCCTATTGTTTTATAAACACTGTTTAGAATTGTATTGCTTGGATGTTAAAGGTTTTTAGTCCCATTGTGTTAAATAAATAAGGCTGAATTGTGAAGGTATATTGTTCTGGGTTTTGTAAGAAGGATAGCATATCTTAAGAGTTGGTTTTAACGCATATACATTTTATTTAGTTTCCTTTTATTGCAAATATAGTTCAATATGTTCATGGATATTAACTAAATAAAAGAATTCAGGTATTTATATTAATTGTATGGTCTAGTAGATGCATGGTTAATTAGGGTTTCTATTTTTTTTTATTGTGTTTGTAACCCTGCCATAAACTTATATATTATTTGGATAGCACTACTAAGATTTTCATAAATATACTGACATAATAATTGGAGGCACTGCTGAGATTTAATAATATCCATCATAATTGATATAATATATTTGTAAGTAAATAGAAATTATTATAAAAGAGAAAAAAAATAAAAAAAATTCATATTTCGATATTAATATTTTGAAGATATAATTTTTTTTTGAAAAGTTGAAATATTAATTTTCATATTTCAAGATTGACATTAATATCTTGAAATATTATTAAAGATTAATTTTGAAAAATTAATAAAAATATTAATTTTTCATATTTCAAAATTAATCAAAAATATTAATTTTTCATATTTTCAAAGTTAATAAAAAATATTAATTTTTCATATTTCGGAATATTAATTTTTCATATTTCAAAATTAATAATATTTTTTTTTGAAATATAAAATTTTTCTCTCTTTTTATTGGCAAAAATTGTATTAGCATTTTAGTTAAATAAATACTAAACCAATACAATAATGTCTGTAGCCAGAAGTGACTCATTTAATTCTATACATAGCAATGAAATTGGTCCCATAACCATACCTATTACTAAAGGTCAGGTCCTTAAGAAAGATATCTTAAGTTACCTTAAAGGGAAGTTTAATATTGCGGGTGAATTAAATGATTTTATGGATATGCTTGAAACTAGGGCTAAAAATATTACCGTTAATAATAATATGTGGAATGAAGAGAATGAATTCTTCCAGGAATTATTAATGATTAATCAATGCGAAGCTCCCAAAAAGCGAGATGAACTAATACTAAAATCCTGGCCCCTTTTAATATGCATAATTGACGAAATGTCGTTTTGTGTCACAGACAAACGATTGCAAATACAGGAGCTAGAAGATAGTATTCGTTCCTCGCGCAGACGCGAAGAGGGTTTAAAAATAGCCAAAAATAAAATGGATGAATTTGCCCAAAACCTAGCCACCTTAGATAAGCACAATATTGGACCAAGATCCAGTCAGGTTGCAGAACTAACTGCTGTTTTCAAAACCGTTGAAATGGCTATTGAACATGGTATTCATGAATTTGTGATCATAACTGACTCAAATTATGTACGTGACAGTTTTGTTGAATACCTGCCAACTTGGAAAAGAAATGGCATGCAGAAAAGCAATAACAAACCAGTCAAGCATGGCAAGTTGTTCTGCGAGATTGATAATCTGGTGGTATCCAATGATTTAACCATACACTGGAAAAAGACCAAGGGTCATTCCAGAGTTCTAGGTCCTGATAAGGAAGGCAATGACCTTGCGGATTCATTAGCCAAACAAGGAGCCATAACTGGAGAACTCCTTAATATTGACCACTTAATGGGTGCAATTCAAGTAGAAGCCATTACCAGAAACCAGGCAAAACAACTGCCTAACTTGGTACAATGGAGTCAGGATTCTCCTAGTGAGGACCTGATCACTAGTCAAAAAGAAGACCCCATTGTAGGCATCTTCTATAAACACATAGAAGATCCTGAAAGCAACCCCATCTCAAAAGATGATTGTATTGGCAAAGAAGATCTGAGAATCTTAATAAAATCTAAATCACAATTCAAATTACAGGATGGTTTGTTAATTAGAACCTCCAAAACTGGCATCCAGCAGTGGGTAGTACCCACCAAGTTCAGAGGTCTAATGCTTCAACATGCCCATGATGCTCCCACATCTGGTCATCGCGGTGCCAAACTCACGTATGAAATATTGCGTGATTATGCTTTTTGGCCACACATGTTGAAAGATGTTCAAACCTACTGTCAAGGGTGTTTAATCTGCCCACAGTTCCAACCCACTGCACCAACGCATAGAGCGCCATTGCAGAAAAGGGGGATGGTAATGCCATGGTCAGATATACAAATTGATTTTATTGGTCCGGTAACAAGGTCATCAAGAGGTAACAAGTACATGTTAACAGTGACATGCCTGTTCACTAAATGGGTAGAGTGCATTAGTGCACCTAACAATAGTGCTGAAACATGTGCAGCATTGCTCATCAACCATGTATTTTCCAGATTTGGTTTGCCCCAAAGAATCGAATCAGATCGGGGGACCCACTTCACTAGCGAAGTGATGACAAAAATGTGGAAAATACTAGGGGTTAAAAGAAAGCTCCATATTGCTTATAGAGCTGCCTCAAGTGGTGGTGTAGAGCGTTACAACCAATCCATTGTTAAAATCCTCAAAAAGTTTGTGAGTGAAACAGGTAAAGGCTGGGATATAAAACTACCTCTAGTCTTAATGGCATTAAGAGCAACTCCAAGTAGTGCTACCAAGATGTCACCTTTTGAGCTGATGACTGGTAGAAGAATGGTTCTACCTCAGCATCTGCTGTACCGTACATCAGACCAAAATTTGATAAACGCTGCCAATACACATCAATATGTGGAAAACTTAAGAAAGCACCTGCAATATGCCTTTGCATTTGCTCAAAGGAATTTAGAAAGATCCGCAACTGCCACTAAAACCTATTATGATCTCAAAACATCCAAAAAGGAATATGAAATAAATGATAAAGTTTATCTTTATAACTTTGGAAGAGATCAGGTTAGGGAGAAGAAATTTCTTCCCTCATGGAAAGGTCCTTTCGTCATTACTGACAAAATATCTCCAGTGGCCTATAAAATACGGATCCCCAAAAATGAAGGTTTCATAGATAAATGGGTACATATCAATCAATTGCGGGCATGTCATCCCAGATCCCAACTACAAGTCATAGAGGGAGAATGAAGTGTCATATCCCCAAATGCACTAAAGACATACTGTAATTTAAAGATGCCTAACTGATAAACATGAAAGCTCAAAATAACAAACTTTCTTCATAAGAGACTGTCTATGAGGTATACGGTTGATCCTCATCAAATACCACTGACTTTAAGCCAATTCAAATACATGTGTCCTACATCTATTTGAAGTTGGAAGGGGGATTTATGTCAGAGTATATGAATATTATGATGAATATTACATATGTGTACATATATATATATATATATATATATATATATGTATATTTTATACACTGTATATGTTAGATGAGACCTCAGGATTAATTGAACATGAGTTTGTTGAACACAGCTTCTAATACACGTCTATCAGGATTGACGATCAGTAGAGCCTTTTTGAAGCATGACCCCTGTAGTGTAAAACACACAAACATTTCTTTTCTAAAGGAAATAGCTCAGTGACCCTATTCATTTGACTATATATGCAGATTTTTATAACTTCAGAACATTTGGTGAGGTGAGAAAAGAATGTGTTCAAGGACCCCTTTGGAATTTGACACGTGTGATACAACAGTTCTATCTCACTGAATCTCTATTTGAAGAAGTACTGCAAAACCCCCTCATGGGGGAAGGTGACACAAATAAAATTAAATACATTTTGCAAGGGGAACAATGCCAGTTTTCCATGTATGTTTGGAATGATTCATGATATATATATATTAAAATTAAGCACATTGTATTAGGTGGATGATTGCTGCAGGTGATATTTATATAGGAAATAAATTCAGATATACATAGAAATGATATATATGTTTTGAAAACACAAAAGATCTTACTTAGCCTCTGTGTGTTTAAAAACATGAATAGATGTTTATGGACCTGAAGAGAAGTGATTATTAACATTTATTTTCTTATTTCAGATCTACATAGACAGGATTCACTTGGAATACAGTACAATACTGAATTAAAAATAAGCTATTATTCACATATAAATGCCAGGATACCGATAAAATTGTAATGCATTTTAAGCTACTAATTAGCAGTATTAAATTGCCTTGATATAATAAAATGTTAATAATATAACATATTTGGTATCAGAATAATCAAAAAAAAAAATAACCTAATATTAACCATCTGTAATTGGGGTTATATATGATTAATGCAGAGAGTGTAATCTGATTAAATAACCATTTTATGAAAAAAAAAAAATTAACTTGCTTAAAAATGTCAGAAATGCTGTATTGTATTGCTATGTTGTACTGTATGCTGCCACCTGGTGTTATGTTGCGAGAACTACAGCCAGAAGGTTCTTTCTGGCTGTTAAAAATGAAATTTCCAAGGGCCAATCCGATTTAGACTTCCCAGATAACCAATGGGAAGGTCAGCTCCCATAGTGCCACCCACATGATGTCATCAATGATTATATAATGGGAGTGTTGAATGCACAAGGGAGAGTTGTCTGTAACTTGTTGAAAATTAGTGATCTGATTTTGGCTGCGATATACCTGAAAAAAAAAAAAAGTTCACTTCAGCAAGGAGCTTAAAACTTATCCTTGATTTGTGCAAAAACCTTCTTTCAAATGAGATGACCTAAAGACCGCTACTAATTGGTTCAAAATTGGTGAAGTATATTGTATTTTAAATTGGTAGTTATAAGCCTAGGTATTGTTCAAATCTGTGTCTGAATTGGCTAAGTAACTCATCTATACAAGTTCTGATATTGTCGGTTAATTTTGTATTAGGATAAATTGCAGTTAAATAGCAGAATATATATTTTATCCTATTGTTTTATAAACACTGTTTAGAATTGTATTGCTTGGATGTTAAAGGTTTTTAGTCCCATTGTGTTAAATAAATAAGGCTGAATTGTGAAGGTATATTGTTCTGGGTTTTGTAAGAAGGATAGCATATCTTAAGAGTTGGTTTTAACGCATATACATTTTATTTAGTTTCCTTTTATTGCAAATATAGTTCAATATGTTCATGGATATTAACTAAATAAAAGAATTCAGGTATTTATATTAATTGTATGGTCTAGTAGATGCATGGTTAATTAGGGTTTCTATTTTTTTTTATTGTGTTTGTAACCCTGCCATAAACTTATATATTATTTGGATAGCACTACTAAGATTTTCATAAATATACTGACACAATGTATATTTGATTATGGGGATTCTTTAAAACTAAAAACAGGTGCTTCGCTGATTTATTACCTATGGAGATAGATAATAAACATTTAGCTGTGATGTTATAGCTTTCAGACCTGTCATCCAGGGCATGGACTCAGAGATCTTGAGGTTGAAAGATATTTAATCACTTTAGGTTCAGCGATTTGCACTAATAAGCCTTTGCTTATGTAGCTAGCTTCCTGTTTTAAGTTTAATTTAGCATACTTGGTTTTTTCAAAGTCATGGACTTGCATGGGGATAAATAGATCATCTTTAACTTTCTCAATTTCTGTGAGGAATTGAGAGTGATCTCCCCCTTTAGGGGATTTAGGGTCCTCCTTGTGGAGAGACATTGTTAATACATTGCCATCCAAGGAAATATTGGCTATCTTTCCAGGCGAAATTTTAAAAGTATTACCATCAGAGCTGCTTATTGGAATCTGATCATCTATTTGTATAATAGTGATTTCAGCTACATAGTTATTCCTGAAATGAATCTCCACAGCATCTGGCTTCTCTTCCACCACGTGACAGTTATGTCTGGTGCGAGATATGCCGGACCACTCATTAATAATAGGCCTTTTTACTTGTGACCAAATTACATTATTTATGCAATCAATTATGGTGCTTAATTGCTTCAGGAGA
This sequence comes from Bombina bombina, assembly GCF_027579735.1. Classification (NCBI taxonomy): domain Eukaryota; kingdom Metazoa; phylum Chordata; class Amphibia; order Anura; family Bombinatoridae; genus Bombina; species Bombina bombina. The sequence continues at coordinate 1,587,345,224 of NC_069499.1, forward strand.
TCACTACCAATAATTAAACAATGAGTTGGCAGATCCACTATAATGACAGGGTGTCTTATTACCCTGTTCCCCAGCCTTAGCTTTAAGCATGCCGTACCGTAGACTTTGAGAGTGTCACCCCCAACACATATTAATGAACAATCAAATTCCTTTAGTTTAGGTTTGTGGGGTGTTAGCTATTTTAAATGTGTGTAGTACCTGTGGGATAAAATAATTGCCTGAGATCCAGTATCAATTAATCCCATGATAGGGTTGGAGACTGAATCCTGGAGCTCAGCTAATACATAATATCTCCCTGCAGTTTCTACCATTTCACACATAAAATTAGCATGATTACATAATCGTGGGCTTCGCCACGTTTTGACTGTATTAACCACTTTAACTGATGCAGAAGAATTTTCATTCTTACCAGTCTTTTCCTCTATAATAGGGCTGACAGGGTTCCTGTGTACTGCATCTGTGGGAATAAGACTAGGAGAAAACTGCAAAGGAAGAGGTTTGTTAGAGCTTCCTGGCTGAGGTTGCTCGTCATCACAGTTAAAACATTGTCCGTTTCTGGGCTGCAAGGAGAGAATATGATTAGTACCATTATTGACATTTATCATTTTATTTGGTATATCTCTCCCTTCTCTCTCAGGTAATACCGCAGTATTTATGACTGTGCTTGGGGCCCACTGCTGGCCACTGGCTGTACCCCTAAAAAAGGATTATTAGGGTTCTGAGCCGTCAAAGTTTGACTCATATTAGTAAATATTGTACATAATTGACTTACTTGTGTACTGAGTTGGCCCACTTGATTGGACAAGCTATTTCTACCCATGGACCGATTTTTTTTATATCCCAGGGTATTAAATCCTGGATCATTGGGATCCCTCAGAATCATAGCTATTATTCCTATTTTGACGTGGTTGTCTTTGGGGTTCAACTTGTTCAGCGTTAATGTCTTGGGGAGCACTATTTACTTGGGGTGTCTGTTTACCCTGAGAGTATTTTCGCCACTTTTGGTATTTATTTTTACGGGCATAACTATTTGTCTGAAGATGTTATTTGTTTCATACATCTTTAAAATAAGGCTATACAGTTGTTCATTTAATGTCAAATGTATTTCCCAGATCCATATATTTATATCATTTATACAGTCTGAGTATCAAGGAATATTTGAAAATTTCACAATTCATTTTATATGAAGTTCTAATTTACCCTTTTTAAAATCAAGATTTAAATTCTGATATGCTTTCAAAGAACACATGTTTTAAAAGGTTTTCTTAGATCCTTAAACTCAGATGAGTCTAGGCTTACGTGTATTCAACTCAGCGTTGGGTAATTAACTTTTGCATGCAAAGTGGTTACCTTTCCTCTGAGGATGTTTGTATATTTCATTATCCTTGCAGACTAAGGGACTGTTGTCTACTGGGGTCTGTAACTTTATTACCCATCTTGGGCAGGAAGCCACATATATGGGCGTTCAAACTTGAGAGTGTTATATGCTAAGATTACTTTGAAATCAAATCATTTGATGAATTGGGACAAAGGTTTGCAATGCGTCCTTGACAACAAGAAATGGGGGTTGGGTTACAAACTCAGACCATTTGATAGAGAGAATTGTAATGTTACAGTAATAACTGATACAAATAGCTTTACATATGATATCTATTTCAATATATATATATATATATATATATAAATATATACGTTGATTGGAGTAGCCGTGTTAGTCCAGAGATTTAGATATCAAAATAAAAAGAGTATTGCATTGAGCAATGATACTTTTTTTATTGGACTAACTATACATTTATAAGTTGACAAGCTTTCGGAAGAGTTCCTTCCTTTATCAAGTCTAAAGCGATACTGCTAAATTCAGTATTGCTTTAGACTTGATAAAGGAAGGAACTCTTCTGAAAGCTTGTCAACTTATAAATGTATAGTTAGTCCAATAAAAAAGTATCATTGCTCAATGCAATACTCTTGTTTTTTTTATATATATAATTTAATAAAACTTAGAGATATCCTGACAATCTGAACCAAATAAGTTTATCTTGGTCTCATCAGACCACAGGGCATGGTTCCAGTAATCCATGTCCTTAGTCTGCTTGTCTTCAGCAAACTGTTTGCATTCTTTCTTGTGCATCATCTTTCCTTCTGGGACGACAACCATGCAGACCAATTTGATTCAGTATGCGGCGTATGGTCTGAGCACTGACTGGCTGACCCCCCACCCCTTCAACCTCTGTAGCAATGCTGGCAGCACTCATACGTCTATTTCCCAAAGACAACCTCTGGATATGACGCTGAGCACGTGCACTCAACTTCTTTGGTCAACCATGGCGAGGCCTGTCCTGAGTGGAACCTGTCCTGTGAAACCGCTGTATGGTCTTGCCCACCGTGCTGCAGCTCAGTTTCAGGGTTTTGGCAATCTTCTTATAGCCTAGGCCATCTTTATGTAGAGCAACAATTCTTTTTTTCAGATCCTCAGAGTTCTTTGCCATGAGGTGCCACGTTGAACTTCCAGTGACCAGTATGAGAGAGTGTGAGAGCGATAACACCAAATTTAACACACCTGCTCCCCATTCACACCTGAGACTTTGTAACACTAACGAGTCACATGACACCGGGGAGGAAAAATGGCTAATTGGGCCCACTACTTTACATTGTAGTAAAGTGTCATTTCTTCAGTGCTGTCACATGAAAAGATATAATAAATATTTACACAAATGTGAGGGAATTACTCACTTTTGTGGGATACTGTATATCAGCATATGCATAAATATTTACAGTAGAAACACAGCCCCCCTTTCACCTCTATGTAAAGGCACTTTCAATGCTGTTTTATTTTTTTATTTTATTTGAAATAAACTACAGATAGCCGTTAAAAGGGTTTTTTGTAGGGCATTGTCCTAAAGTTAACAGCTCTTTTGCAAAGAAAATTAACAAATTACCCCCTTACATTACAACCCCCCACCTTCCCAAAATAAAAAAAAACCTAACTAAAAAAAGCCTTTTCTACCCATTGCCCCAAAAAGGGCATTTGTATGGGCATTGCCCTTAAAAAAATAAAAACTAACACTAACCTTAAAATCGGTACTCACCATCCAGATCCATCTTCTTCCTGGCAGTGAAAGGTCTTCATCCGGGCGTCTCTATCTTCAACCATCGCAGGTCCATCTTTTATCTTCTTGGTGGAGGCTAGGAGCGGTCGTCGGAAGTGCGGAATCGAAGAGGTCGGTGGCGGTCATCAACGACACGGAGGTCCTTTTCATGTGATCGTCCACCACACACTGAAGATTGAATGCAATGCAAGGTAGCTATTGGCTGAAAAGTTAAAATCAGCCAATAGGATGAGACCTGCTTGATTTGCTTTAATAGGTAATGCACATACAAATATCCTTTTCAGGGCAATGGGAAGATTAGGCGGCTTTTTTTACTCGTTTTTATTTTTTATTTTGGGGGTTTGGGGGTAGGGGGTGTAATGTTAAGGGGGTAATTTGTTTATTTTCTTTGCAAAAGAGCTGTTGACTTTAGGGCAATGCTCTACAAAAGGCCCTTTTAAGGGCTATTAATAGTTTATTTAGAGATGAGGATGAGAGGGGGTTTATTTTTGGGTGGGTTTCTTTTACGGGGTGTATTACAATAGGGAAAAAAATTGGGATCATTTCATTTGTTATTTTCTGTTATGTTAGCTTTTTTATTTTGTGTAATTTTAGAGGTTTTTTTTGTTTTTGTAATGTTAGGATTTATTATTTTTTGTAATTTTCGGTTTTATTATTTTTTGTAATGTTAGGTAGTTTGTACATTGTAACTAATTTAAAGATGTTAGGTTTAGGGTTTAATAGTTTAATTTAGGTAGTCACAATGTGGGGGGATGGTGGTTTAGGGGTTAATAGGTTTATAATAGTAGTCACAATGTGGGGGGGGGGCGGCGGTTTATTGTGAATAAGTTTATTTAGTGTTGGCGATGTGGGGCGACGGCGGTTTAGAGGCTATTAGGTTTATTTATTAGTTGTGATACGGGTGGATGGCGGTTTAGGAGTTAATATGTTTATTTCTTAATTGCGATATGAGCGGATGCTGGATTAAGGGTTAATAGTGTAGTTTATGAGTGTTAATGTACTTTGTTACATAATTTTTTTGTGTTTTGTGAAACTTTTTTGTTTTGCAAAACACATAACTACAAGTCTTTGAATGTAGAATAAATTGTTACAATATAAGCCATAACGATCGCAGTAAAACCATACCACACAACTTGTAATATCAAGTAGCTGAACAATCTGCATGCAAAGGCCATTTTTCAAGCGGTATAGCCATGCCGCACAACTTGTAATCTAGGTCTATGTGAAAGACATAGGAATGTAAAATATGCATTCTGCATATCGTGTTTCTCAATTTAGATCTTAACGCAGTCAGTTTAGAGCACATAAGAATTTAGGATTCTAAAGGCACATTATTGAAATATTACATATAAAATTAATAAAAATTAAAACAACATATTGTAAAATATTCTTAATAATCCATAGAAAATATCTATATATGTTTTAGTTTTTAATCATTTTTAATAATTTATATTAAAATTTGTATTAATATTTTATATGTAATATTTTAATAACGAGCCTTAAGAATACTACATTTTCATATGCGCTTACTCGACTGCGTTAAGATTTAAATTGAGAAACACGATGCGCAAAAAGCATATTTTACACTCCTATGTTCTTTACATATATATTTAATAATAAAAGTACATTATTTTTTATTTCTATATATATCTGATACATAAATACATAACTATATATATATATATATATATATATATATGTGTGTGTGTGTGTGTGTGTGTGTGTGTGTGCATTGGAGCGTTTTGCAGTTAAAGGGACAGTCCAAAAGAAACTTTTATGATTTAAGTTGGGAATGTAATTTTAAACAACTTACCAATTTAATTTTATATTGCTTTGTTCTCTTGGTATTCTTAGTTGAAAGCTAATTCATATGCTAATTTCTTAGACCTTGAAGACTGTCTCTAATCGGAATGCATTTTGACCACTAGAGGGCATTAGTTCAAGTGTTTCATATAGATAACATTGAGCTCATGCACGTGAAGTTACCCTGTAGTGAGCACTGATTGGCTAAAATGCAAGTCTGTCAAAATAACTAAAATATGGGGGCAGTTTGCAGAGACATAGATACAAGGTAATCACAGAGGTAAAAAGTGTATTTATATAACTCTGTTGGTTATGCAAAACTGGGGAATGGGTAATAAAGGGATAATCTTTATTTTTAAACAACAAAAATTCTGGTGTTGACTGTCCCTTTAAGTTGCTGAAAACATGTAAAATAATATCTATATCTATATGCTTTATTCATATTTAATAAAGGATTTAACTATTTATTTACTGTAAATATTTTACATTCCACTGTTCTTCACATAGGGAAATATGTTCTATGTATTTATGAATAGATATTCCTAAATATCTTTATATATATGTTCCTATATATATTGGATATATATTGGATATACTGGATAAAAGACATGGAGCAACAAGTTGTAGTAAATGGACCATACTCAGATTGGACGAAAGTAATCAGTGGAGTCCCCCAGGGGTCAGTATATTTTTATTAAAGACTTGGAGCAAGGATTAAATAGCAACATCTCTATTTTTGCAGATTATACAAAGTTGTGTGAGGTCATTAGGTCAGGGCGGGGTGAATTTGCTTTACAAGGGGATCTGCAAAAATTAGAATAATGGGCAGGTAAATGCAAAATCCGATTTAATTGGTAAAAGGCAAGGTTCTACAATTTGGAAGTAAAAAAAAACAAGCAATGTATTATTAAAATGGGACTTGAGTTAGCCAAACAGAGGAGGAAAGGGATTTGGGAGTAGTAAAGGATAACAAGCTAAAGATGGACGCACAATAAAGGGCAGCAGCTTCTAATGCTAATAAGATACCAGAATGTATTAAAATAGGCATTGACTCAAGGGAGAAAAGCATAATTCTGTCACTATATAAAGCCCTGGTAAGACCTCACCTTGAGTATGGAGTGCAGTTCTGGGGACCAATTGCAAAAAAAGATATTGCAGTACTAGAAAACGTTCAGAGAAGGGCCACAAAGCTAATAAGGGAAATGGAGAATTTAAGCTATGAGGAGGGGATAGCCAAACTGGGTCTGTTTTCTCTAGAAAAAAGGTGCTTGAGAGGTGACATGATAACTTTATATAAATATATTCAAGGCCCATATACAGAGATGGCAGAAGCTCTGTTTATTCTAAGAAAATTGTTTGTGAAGGGATGACTTGAAATGTCACATTAGAAAGTATAGAGGAAAGTGCAACAAGTAGCAGCAGAAAGCACATGAAAATTAAATGTATGACAACAAATGCAAGAAGCATGACAGGTAAAATGGGGGAGCTGATGCTCTTAGTTGCAGAAGAGGACTATGATGTTATCAGTATAACTGAAACTTGGTGGGATGATTCACATGACTGGGCAGTTAACTTAGAGGGCTATACTTTATTTAGGAGGGACAGGAATAATAAAAGGGGTGGAGGATTCTGCATGTATATTAAACCTAACCTTAAACCTACAATAAGGGAAGATATTTATGATACAAGTGACAATGTAGAGACCCTGTGGGTTGAAATAAAGAGTGGGGGGGGGTATCCTAAAAAATATTACTTGGAACATGCTACAAGCCCCCCAACATTAGTGACCTGGAGGAAACTCAACTACTTATCCAAATAGGTAAGGCTGCTAATAACAGTTCTGTAATTATGGGAGATTTTAACTACCCTGATATAAACTGAGCCAATGAAACAAGTAATTCAGCTAAGGGGGATGGATTTTTAAATGTTCTCAGGGATAACTTATTGTCACAATTAATAGAGGAGCCAACTAGGAGTAACGCTATATTGGATTTAGTGCTATCAAACAATAAAGATATAATATCAGACATAGAAGTCAAAGAACATTTGGGTAACAGTGATCAGAACATGGTCACATTTAAAAACTCTTTTCATAGGCAGTGTCTTAAAGGTTTAACTAAGACTTTTAAATTCAAGAAAGCAAAATTCAACAATTTAAGAAAATCATTAAATAACACAAATTGGGACATAGGCCCCTATTTATGAAAGGTCTTGCGGACCTGATCCGACACTGCTGATCAGGTCCGCAAGACCTCGATGAATGCGGAGAGCAATATGCTCTCCGTTTTTAGCATTGCACCAGCTGCTGGTGCAACATCGCCCCCTGCAGATTCGCCAGCAGGGGGTGTCAATCAACCCGATCATACTCGATCGGGTTGATTTCTGGCGATTCCTGTCCGTCTGCTCAGAGCAGGCGGACAGGTTATGGAGCAGCGGTCTTTGTGACAACTGCTTCATAACTGCTGTTTCTGGCGAGTCTGAAGACTCGCCAGAAACAGGGGCCGTTAAACTCCATATGGAACTTGTTAAATGGGTGCAAAGTATTCTCTAATAAAAAATACAGAGGATAAATGAATAACATTTAAAACTTTGTTAAATTAATATACATATCAACAAATACCATATGGTTATAAAAATAAAAATAAAAATGTGTTAAGAGAAATTAGGAAAAAACGAACATAAGGTATTTAAATTATTCAAAGAAAATAGTACAGAGTCAACATACCATATTTATAAGGAATGTAACAAAGCATGCAAAAAAGCAATCGAATTAGCCAAAATGGAAAATAAAAGATTAATTGCAAAGGATTCTAAGTCTAACCCTAAAAGGTTCTTTAAGTACATAAATAGCAAAAAACCTAAGAAGGACAATATAGATACATTAAAATGCGTGGAGGGTAGCATGATTAACAGTGACAGGGAGAATGCTGAGGTACTAAACCAGTTCTTTTCTTCAGTATACACAAGAGACGAACCAATTTACGATACTTTGGAACAAAATAGAACATGCCAGCACATACCATTAACTGGGCTATGTATAGAGGATATCAGGAAAAAACTGGATAATATTAAGGTAAATAAAACTCCAGGCCCAGATGGAATTCACCCAAGGGTGTTAAGGGAACTTAGCACTAAAGACCGCTGCTCCATAACCTGTCCATCTGCTCTGAGAGGGGCGGACAGAAATCGACAGAAATCAACCCGATCGAATACGATCGGGTTGATTGACACCCCCTTCTAGCGGCCGATTGGCAGCGAATCTGCAGGGGGCGGCATTGCACCAGCAGTTCACAAGAACTGCTGGTGCAATGATAAATGCCGACGGCGTATGCACTGTATCGGATCATGTCCTCTTGCACCATAATAAATAGGCCCCTATGAGTTCAAATCAGCATGGTTTTATGAGAAATAGATCATGTCAAACTAATCTAATTAGATTCTATGAGGAAGTAAGTAAAAATACAGCTAAAGGGGAATCAGTTGATGTGATACACTAAGATTTTGCAAAAATGTTGGATAGAGTGCCACATGAGAGATTAATGCACACAATTAAGGAAATGGGAAAAGCTGAACATGTAAGCTCATGGATAAATAACTGGATAAAAGATAGGGAGCAACGAGTAGTAGTGAATGGGTGATACTCAGATTGGACAAAGGTAATCAGTGCAGTCCTCCAGGGATCAGTACTGGGCCTGTTCTTTTAAATATTTTTATTAATGACTTGGAGCAAGGATTAAATAGCGACATCTCTAGTTCTTTCATGTAATTAGCAAGAGTCCATGAGCTAGTGACGTATGGGATATACATTCCTACCAGGAGGGGCAAAGTTTCCCAAACCTCAAAATGCCTATAAATACACCCCTCACCACACCCACAAATCAGTTTTACAAACTTTGCCTCCTATGGAGGTGGTGAAGTAAGTTTGTGCTAGATTCTACGTTGATATGCGCTCTGCAGCAGGTTGGAGCCCGGTTTTCCTCTCAGCGTGCAGTGAATGTCAGAGGGATGTGAGGAGAGTATTGCCTATTTGAATTCAATGATCTCCTTCTACGGGGTCTATTTCATAGGTTCTCTGTTATCGGTCGTAGAGATTCATCTCTTACCTCTCTTTTCAGATCGACGATATACTCTTATATATACCATTACCTCTACTGATTCTCGTTTCAGTACTGGTTTGGCTTTCTACTACATGTAGATGAGTGTCCTGGGGTACGTTAGTCTTATTTTCTGTGACACTCTAAGCTATGGTTGGGCACTTTTATATAAAGTTCTAAATATATGTATTCAAACATTTATTTGCCTTGACTCAGGACGTTCAAACAATCCTTATTTCAGACAGTCAGTTTCATATTTGGGATAATGCATATGAATACATTTTTTTCTTACCTTAAAATTTGACTTTTTTCCCTGTGGGCTGTTAGGCTCGCGGGGGCTGAAAATGCTTCATTTTATTGCGTCATTCTTGGCGCTGACTTTTTTGGCGCAAAAAAATTTTTCTGTTTCCGGCGTCATACGTGTCGCCGGAAGTTGCGTCATTTTTGACGATTTTTTTGCGCCAAAAGTGTCGGCGTTCCGGATGTGGCGTCATTTTTGGCGCCAAAAGCATTTAGGCGCCAAATAATGTGGGCGTCTTTTTTGGCGCTAAAAAATATGGGCGTCACTATTGTCTCCACATTATTTAAGTCTCATTATTTATTGCTTCTGGTTGCTAGAAGCTTGTTCACTGGCATTTTTTCCCATTCCTGAAACTGTCATTTAAGGAATTTGATCAATTTTGCTTTATATGTTGTTTTTTCTATTACATATTGCAAGATGTCCCAGATTGACACTGAGTCAGAAGATACTTCTGGAAAAACGCTGCCTGGTGCTGGATCGACCAAAGTTAAGTGTATCTGCTGTAAACTTGTGGTATCTGTTCCTCCAGCTGTTGTTTGTAATGAATGTCATGACAAACTTGTTAATGCAGATAATATTTCCTTTAGTAATGTTACATTACCTGTTGCTGTTCCGTCAACATCTAATAATCAGAGTGTTCCTGTTAACATAAGAGATTTTGTTTCTAAATCCATTAAGAAGGCCATGTCTGTTATTCCTCCTTCTAGTAAACGTAAAAGGTCTTTTAAAACTTCTCATTTTTCAGATGAATTTTTAAATGAACATCATCATTCTGATTCTGATAATGGTTCCTCTGGTTCAGAGGATTCTGTCTCAGAGGTTGATGCTGATAAATCTTCATATTTATTCAAAATGGAATTTATTCGTTCTTTACTTAAAGAAGTCTTAATTGCATTAGAAATAGAGGATTCTGGTCCTCTTGATACTAAATCTAAATGTTTAAATAAGGTTTTTAAATCTCCTGTAGTTATTCCAGAAGTTTTTCCTGTCCCTGATGCTATTTCTGAAGTAATCTCCAGGGAATTGAATAATTTGGGTAATTCATTTACTCCTTCTAAACGTTTTAAGCAATTATATCCTGTGCCATCTGACAGATTAGAGTTTTGGGACAAAATCCCTAAAGTTGATGGGGCTATCTCTACTCTTGCTAAACGTACTACTATTCCTACGGCAGATAGTACTTCCTTTAAGGATCCTTTAGATAGGAAGATTGAATCCTTTCTAAGAAAAGCTTACTTATGTTCAGGTAATCTTCTTAGACCTGCTATATCTTTAGCGGATGTTGCTGCAGCTTCAACTTTTTGTTTAGAAGCTTTAGTGCAACAAGTAACAGATCATAATTCTCATAGCATTGTTAATCTTCTTCAACATGCTAATAACTTTATTTGTGATGCCATCTTTGATATCATTAGAGTTGATGTCAGGTATATGTCTCTAGCTATTTTAGCTAGAAGAGCTTTATGGCTTAAAACTTGGAATGCTGATATGTCTTCTAAGTCAACTTTGCTTTCCCTTTCTTTCCAAGGTAATAAATTATTTGGTTCTCAGTTGGATTCTATTATCTCAACTGTTACTGGAGGGAAAGGAACTTTTTTACCACAGGATAAAAAATCTAAAGGTAAATTTAGGTCTAATAATCGTTTTCGTTCCTTTCATCACAATAAGGAACAAAAGCCTGATCCTTCACCCACAGGAGCGGTATCAGTTTGGAAACCATCTCCAGTCTGGAATAAATCCAAGCCTTTTAGAAAACCAAAGCCAGCTCCCAAGTCCACATGAAGGTGCGGCTCTCATTCCAGCCCAGCTGGTAGGGGGCAGATTACGTTTTTTCAAAGAAATTTGGATCAATTCAATTCACAATCTTTGGATTCAGAACATTGTTTCAGAAGGGTACAGAATTGGCTTCAAGATAAGGCCTCCTGCAAAGAGATTTTTTCTTTCCCGTGTCCCAGTAAATCCAGCGAAAGCTCAAGCATTTCTGAAATGTGTTTCAGATCTAGAGTTGGCTGGAGTAATTATGCCAGTTCCAGTTCTGGAACAGGGGCTGGGGTTTTATTCAAATCTCTTCATTGTACCAAAGAAGGAGAATTCCTTCAGACCAGTTCTGGATCTAAAAATATTGAATCGTTATGTAAGGATACCAACATTCAAAATGGTAACTATAAGGACTATCCTGCCTTTTGTTCAGCAAGGGCATTATATGTCCACAATAGATTTACAGGATGCATATCTGCATATTCCAGATCACTATCAGTTTCTGAGATTCTCTTTCCTAGACAAGCATTACCAGTTTGTGGCTCTGCCGTTTGGCCTAGCAACAGCTCCAAGAATTTTTACAAAGGTTCTCGGTGCCCTTCTGTCTGTAATCAGAGAACAGGGTATTGTGGTATTTCCTTATTTGGACGATATCTTGGTACTTGCTCAGTCTTCACATTTAGCAGAATCTCATACGAATCGACTTGTGTTGTTTCTTCAACATCATGGTTGGAGGATCAATTTACCGAAAAGTTCATTGATTCCTCAGACAAGGGTAACCTTTTTAGGTTTCCAGATAGATTCAGTGTCCATGACTCTGTCTCTGACAGACAAGAGACGTCTAAAATTGATCTCAGCTTGTCGAAATCTTCAATCACAATCATTCCCTTCGATAGCCTTATGCATGGAAATTCTAGGTCTTATGACTGCTGCATCGGACGCTATCCCCTTTGCTCGTTTTCACATGCGACCTCTTCAGCTCTGTATGCTGAACCAGTGGTGCAGGGATTACACAAAGATATCTCAATTAATATCTTTAAAACCGATTGTACGACACTCTCTGACGTGGTGGACAGATCACCATCGTTTAGTTCAGGGGGCTTCTTTTGTTCTTCCGACCTGGACTGTATATTCAACAGATGCAAGTCTGACAGGTTGGGGAGCTGTTTGGGGGTCTCTGACAGCACAAGGGGTTTGGGAATCTCAGGAGGGGAGATTACCAATCAATATTTTGGAACTCCGTGCAATTTTCAGAGTTCTTCAGTCATGGCCTCTTCTAAAGAGAGAATCGTTCATTTGTTTTCAGACAGACAATGCCACAACTGTGACATACATCAATCATCAAGGAGGGACTCACAGTCCTCTGGCAATGAAAAAAGTATCTCGAATACTGGTATGGGCGGAATCCAGCTCCTGTCTAGTTTCTGCAGTTCATATCCCAGGTATAGACAATTGGGAAGCGGATTATCTCAGTCGCCAAACGTTACATCCGGGCGAATGGTCTCTTCACCCAGAGGTATTTCTTCAGATTGTTCAGATGTGGGGACTTCCAGAAATAGATCTGATGGCTTCTCATCTAAACAAGAAACTTCCCAGGTATCTGTCCAGATCCAGGGATGCTCAGGCGGAAGCAGTGGATGCATTGTCACTTCCTTGGAAGTATCATCCTGCCTATCTCTTTCCGCCTCTAGTTCTTCTTCCAAGAGTAATCTCCAAGATTCTGAAGGAATGCTCGTTTGTTCTGCTGGTGGCTCCAGCATGGCCTCACAGGTTTTGGTATGCGGATCTTGTCCGGATGGCCTCTTGCCAACCGTGGACTCTCCCGTTAAGACCAGACCTTCTGTCACAAGGTCCTTTTTTCCATCAGGATCTCAAATCCTTAAATTTAAAGGTATGGAGATTGAACGCTTGATTCTTAGTCAAAGAGGTTTCTCTGACTCTGTGATTAATACCATGTTACAGGCTCGTAAATCTGTATCTAGAAAGATATATTATAGAGTCTGGAAGACTTACATTTCTTGGTGTCTTTCTCATCATTTTTCCTGGCATTCTTTTAGAATTCCGAGAATTTTACAGTTTCTCCAAGATGGTTTGGATAAAGGTTTGTCTGCAAGTTCCTTGAAAGGACAAATCTCTGCTCTTTCTGTTCTTTTTCACAGAAAGATTGCTAATCTTCCTGATATTCATTGTTTTGTACAAGCTTTGGTTCGTATAAAACCTGTCATTAAGTCAATCTCTCCTCCTTGGAGTTTGAATTTGGTTCTGGGGGCTCTTCAAGCTCCTCCGTTTGAACCTATGCATTCGCTGGATATTAAATTACTTTCTTGGAAAGTTTTGTTTCTTTTGGCCATCTCTTCTGCTAGAAGAGTTTCTGAATTATCTGCTCTTTCTTGTGATTTTTCATCAGGATAAGGCGGTGTTGCGAACTTCTTTTAAATTTTTACCTAAGGTTGTGAATTCTAACAACATTAGTAGAGAAATTGTGGTTCCTTCATTGTGTCCTAATCCTAAGAATTCTAAGGAGAGATCATTGCATTCTTTGGATGTAGTTAGAGCTTTGAAATATTATGTTGAAGCCACTAAGAATTTCCGAAAGACTTCTAGTCTATTTGTTATCTTTTCCGGTTCTAGGAAAGGTCAGAAGGCCTCTGCCATTTCTTTGGCATCTTGGTTAAAATCTTTAATTCATCTTGCTTATGTCGAGTCGGGTAAAACTCCGCCTCAAAGGATTACAGCTCATTCTACTAGGTCAGTTTCTACTTCCTGGGCGTTTAGGAATGAAGCTTCGGTTGATCAGATTTGCAAAGCAGCAACTTGGTCTTCTTTGCATACTTTTACTAAATTCTACCATTTTGATGTGTTTTCTTCTTCTGAAGCAGTTTTTGGTAGAAAAGTACTTCAGGCAGCTGTTTCAGTTTGATTCTTCTGCTTATAATTTCAGGTTTTTTCATTATAAGATTTAAACTTTATTTTGGGTGTGGATTATTTTCAGCGGAATTGGCTGTCTTTATTTTATCCCTCCCTCTCTAGTGACTCTTGCGTGGAAGATCCACATCTTGGGTAGCCATTATCCCATACGTCACTAGCTCATGGACTCTTGCTAATTACATGAAAGAAAACATAATTTATGTAAGAACTTACCTGATAAATTCATTTCTTTCATATTAGCAAGAGTCCATGAGGCCTACCCTTTTTGTGGTGGTTATGATTTTTTTGTATAAAACACAATTATTCCAATTCCTTATTTTTTATGCTTTCGCACTTTTTTCTTATCACCCCACTTCTTGGCTATGCGTTAAACTGATTTGTGGGTGTGGTGAGGGGTGTATTTATAGGCATTTTGAGGTTTGGGAAACTTTGCCCCTCCTGGTAGGAATGTATATCCCATACGTCACTAGCTCATGGACTCTTGCTAATATGAAAGAAATGAATTTATCAGGTAAGTTCTTACATAAATTATGTTTTTTGCATATGATACTAAGATAAATAAGGTCATTAGGTCAGAGCAGGATGAACTTTCGTTACAAAGGGGTCTGCAAAAATTAGAAGTATGGGCAGGTAAATGGAAAATGAGATTTAATACGGGAAAATGCAAGGTTCTACATTTTGGAAGTAAAAATAAGCAGGCAATGTATTATTTAAATGGGACAAGACTTAGCCAAATAGAGGAGGAAAGGGATTTGGGAGTAGTTATACTTGCTTTTATAGGATAACAAGCTAAAGATGGGTGCACAATGCAGGGCAGTGGCTTCTAAGGCAAATAAGATACTAGCATGTATTAAAGAGGCATTGATTCAAGGGAGGAAAGCAAAATTCTGTATTTATAAAAATCCCTGGTAAGACCTCACCTTGAGTATGGAGTGCAGTTCTGGGGACAGATCGCAAGATATTGCAGAACTAGAAAAAGTTCAGAGAAGGGCCACAAAGCTAATAAGGGGAATGGATAATTTAAGCTATGAGGATAGGCTAGCCAAACTGGGTCTGTTTCTCTAGACAAAAAGGCGCTTGAGAGGTGACATGATTACTTTATATAAATATATTCAAGGCCCATATACAGAGATGGCAGAAGCTCTGTTTATTCCAAGAAAATAGTTTGTGACAAGAGGTCACAATTTAAGGTTGGAGGAAAGGAGATTTAATCTCCTGCAACGGAAACGTTTTTTTACTGTAAGAGCAATAAAATTGTGGAACTCATTACCAAAGGAGGTAGTGAATGCCTATACCCTAGATACATTTAAAATGCTTTAGATACATTTCTGGCTATAAACAAAATCTATGGATATGATTGTTTGTAGTAAATGGGTCACCTTTTAGTGGGATTCATTTAAGCTCAACTAGAGCTTTTTGTAAGCATATTAGATTTGTATAGGTTGAACTCTATGGACTTAGGTCTTTTTTTCAGTCTCATCTACTATGTATGTTACTATGTATTATTTTTCAGGTAAACATCTTTAAATGGTGCACTTGTCATACACATGATATGAATGTTTTAGGAACAACGTGTCACAGTGAAATGAATATTGACAGTCACCTAGATTACGAGTTGTGTGTTCATGTTTTAATGATGAAAATATTGTCATTTCAGAGTTAAAACAGCACCACAGCCATTGCAAGTCTTGTCGGTATAGCTGTACCGCAAGCCTTTTAGCCTGTAACGCAACGTCAGTCTCGCACACGTAAAAATTACGTTTTTTAATGGGACTTTCATAGCGCAGCCATTTGGAGTTTTGTGATGAGGCTAAAAAGCTTGCGTTCCAGCCTATACCGACACAATTCATTTCGGAATCTAAAAGCAGTAGATATGACTTTTACGCTACAAATCTGTTACATAAAACGTATAACTAAACTGCTACAAAGTACACTAAACACCCATAAACTACCTATTAACCCCTAAACCGAGGCCCTCCCGCATCGCAAATACTATAATAAAGTTATAAACCCCTAATCTGCCGCTCCCGACATCGCTGCCACTAATAAAATGTATTAACCCTTATTCCTTCACTCCCCGACATCGTCACCACTATAATAAAGTTATTAACCCCTAAACCGCCACCCACCCGCAGCGCAAACACTATTTAAATATTATTAACCTCTAATCTGCCGTCTGCCCACATCGCCCCCACTATACTAAAGTTGTTAAGCCCTACACAGCCGCCACTATAATAAACCTATTAACCCCTAAACCCTAAGCCCCCCACAACGAAATATACTACATTAAACTATTAACCCCTAAACCGAAAGACCCCACATCGCATTTAACTAATTTAAACTAGTAACCCCTAAACCTAACGCCCCCTAACTTTATATTAAAATTACAATTTCCCTATCTTAAATTAAATTAAAATTTACCTGTCAAATTAAAAAAACTAAGTTAAAAACTTAAAACTAAGTTAAAACTACCAATTAAACTAATATAAACTAAAATTAAACTAACTACCAATTAAATTAAACTAAAATGCACATTGAAAAAAAATCCTAACACTACTCTAAAAATTACAAACTAATTACAAAAAATAAAAAAGACTAAATTACAAAAAATAACAAACACTAAATTATGAAAAAAATAACAAATGAAATTATCCAAAATAAAAAAGAATTACACCTAATCGGATAGCCCTATAAAAATAAAAAAGCCCACGCAAAATAAAAAAATACCCTAGTCTACAATAAACTACCAATAGCCCTTAAAAGGGCCTTTTGAAGGGCATTGCCCTAAGTTAAACAGCTCTTTTACCTGTAAAAAAAAAATACAAAGACCCCCCAACAGTAAAAACCATCACCCAATCAACCCCCCAAAATAAGACACCTAACTCTAACAAAAACCTAATCTATCCATTGCCCTGAAAAGGGCATTTGTATGGGCATTGCCCTTAAAAAGGCATATAGCTCTTTTGCTTTGCCATGAAAAGGGCATTTAGCTCTTTTACGATAGCCCAAACCCTAAACTAAAAAAAAAACACCCAAAAAAAAACTAACCCCGAAGATCCACTTACAGTTTTTGAAGTCCCCCTTGAATGATCTTCATCCAGGCGGCAAAGTCCTCATCCAGGCGGCGAGAAGTCTTCATCCAGACGGCCTCTTCTATCTTCATCCAGGTGGCAAAGTCCTCATCCAGGTGGCGAGAAGTCTTCATCCAGACGGCCTCTTCTATCTTCATCCAGGCGGCATCTTCTATCTTCATCCCGGCGGCATGGAGCGGGTTCATCCTGAAGACCTTCTGGTGCGGAGCATCCTCTTCATATGGTCGCCGCTGTACACTGAATCTTCAATGCAAGGTACGCGATTCAAGATGGCATCCCTTGCATTCCTATTGACTGATTTGATTTCGGAAATTCAAATCAGCCAATAGAATGAGAGCTACTGAAATTCTATTGGCTGATTTGAATTTCCAAAATCAAATCAGCCAATAGGAATGCAAGGGACGTCATCTTGAATCGGGTACTTTGCATTGAAGATTCAGTGTATGGCAGCGACCGTATGAAGAGGATGCTCCGTGCAAAATGTCTTCGGGATGGACCAGCTCCGCCCTGCCGGGATGAAGATAGAAGATGCAGCTTGGATAAAGATAGAAGAGGCCCCCTAAATGAAGACTTCTCGCCGCCTGGATAAGGACGTTTTTTGGGGTGGTTTTTCTTTAAGTTTAGGGTTATCGTAAAAGAGCTAAATGCCCTTTTCAGGGCAATGGTTAGCTTAGGTTTTTTTAGATTTTTTTTTATTTTGTGGATTTAAGGGTGTGGGGGTTTGTAATGCTAGTGGATCTTTGTATTTTTTTTCAGGTAAAAGAGCTGTTTAACTTAGGGCAATGCCCTACAAAAGGCCCTATTGGTATTTTATTCTAGATTAGGTTTTTTATTTTGGGGTGTTTTTTTTAAAAAAAATGGGTATTAGAATAGGAATAATGTTTATTATTTTTGATAATTTGTTTGTTATTTTGTGTAATGTATTTTTTTTTTTCGTTTTGGGGTGGGTTTTTATTTTTATTTTTAGATTAGACTTTATATAAATATATTCAAAGCCCATATACAGAGATGGCAGAAGCTCTGTTTATTCTAAGAAAATTGTTTGTGAAGGGATGACTTGAAATGTCACATTAGAAAGTATAGAGGAAAGTGCAACAAGTAGCAGCAGAAAGCACATGAAAATTAAATGTATGACAACAAATGCAAGAAGCATGACAGGTAAAATGGGGGAGCTGATGCTCTTAGTTGCAGAAGAGGACTATGATGTTATCAGTATAACTGAAACTTGGTGGGATGATTCACATGACTGGGCAGTTAACTTAGAGGGCTATACTTTATTTAGGAGGGACAGGAATAATAAAAGGGGTGGAGGATTCTGCATGTATATTAAACCTAACCTTAAACCTACAATAAGGGAAGATATTTATGATACAAGTGACAATGTAGAGACCCTGTGGGTTGAAATAAAGAGTGGGGGGGGTATCCTAAAAAATATTACTTGGAACATGCTACAAGCCCCCCAACATTAGTGACCTGGAGGAAACTCAACTACTTATCCAAATAGGTAAGGCTGCTAATAACAGTTCTGTAATTATGGGAGATTTTAACTACCCTGATATAAACTGAGCCAATGAAACAAGTAATTCAGCTAAGGGGGATGGATTTTTAAATGTTCTCAGGGATAACTTATTGTCACAATTAATAGAGGAGCCAACTAGGAGTAACGCTATATTGGATTTAGTGCTATCAAACAATAAAGATATAATATCAGACATAGAAGTCAAAGAACATTTGGGTAACAGTGATCAGAACATGGTCACATTTAAAAACTCTTTTCATAGGCAGTGTCTTAAAGGTTTAACTAAGACTTTTAAATTCAAGAAAGCAAAATTCAACAATTTAAGAAAATCATTAAATAACACAAATTGGGACATAGGCCCCTATTTATGAAAGGTCTTGCGGACCTGATCCGACACTGCTGATCAGGTCCGCAAGACCTCGATGAATGCGGAGAGCAATATGCTCTCCGTTTTTAGCATTGCACCAGCTGCTGGTGCAACATCGCCCCCTGCAGATTCGCCAGCAGGGGGTGTCAATCAACCCGATCATACTCGATCGGGTTGATTTCTGGCGATTCCTGTCCGTCTGCTCAGAGCAGGCGGACAGGTTATGGAGCAGCGGTCTTTGTGACCACTGCTTCATAACTGCTGTTTCTGGCGAGTCTGAAGACTCGCCAGAAACAGGGGCCGTTAAACTCCATATGGAACTTGTTAAATGGGTGCAAAGTATTCTCTAATAAAAAATACAGAGGATAAATGAATAACATTTAAAACTTTGTTAAATTAATATACATATCAACAAATACCATATGGTTATAAAAATAAAAATAAAAATGTGTTAAGAGAAATTAGGAAAAAACGAACATAAGGTATTTAAATTATTCAAAGAAAATAGTACAGAGTCAACATACCATATTTATAAGGAATGTAACAAAGCATGCAAAAAAGCAATCGAATTAGCCAAAATGGAAAATAAAAGATTAATTGCAAAGGATTCTAAGTCTAACCCTAAAAGGTTCTTTAAGTACATAAATAGCAAAAAACCTAAGAAGGACAATATAGATACATTAAAATGCGTGGAGGGTAGCATGATTAACAGTGACAGGGAGAATGCTGAGGTACTAAACCAGTTCTTTTCTTCAGTATACACAAGAGACGAACCAATGGACGATACTTTGGAACAAAATAGAACATGCCAGCACATACCATTAACTGGGCTATGTATAGAGGATATCAGGAAAAAACTGGATAATATTAAGGTAAATAAAACTCCAGGCCCAGATGGAATTCACCCAAGGGTGTTAAGGGAACTTAGCACTAAAGACCGCTGCTCCATAACCTGTCCATTTGCTCTGAGAGGGGCGGACAGAAATCGACAGAAATCAACCCGATCGAATACGATCGGGTTGATTGACACCCCCTTCTAGCGGCCGATTGGCAGCGAATCTGCAGGGGGCGGCATTGCACCAGCAGTTCACAAGAACTGCTGGTGCAATGATAAATGCCGACGGCGTATGCACTGTATCGGATCATGTCCTCTTGCACCATAATAAATAGGCCCCTATGAGTTCAAATCAGCATGGTTTTATGAGAAATAGATCATGTCAAACTAATCTAATTAGATTCTATGAGGAAGTAAGTAAAAATACAGCTAAAGGGGAATCAGTTGATGTGATACACTAAGATTTTGCAAAAATGTTTTATAGAGTGCCACATGAGAGATTAATGCACACAATTAAGGAAATGGGAAAAGCTGAACATGTAAGCTCATGGATAAATAACTGGATAAAAGATAGGGAGCAACGAGTAGTAGTGAATGGGTGATACTCAGATTGGACAAAGGTAATCAGTGCAGTCCTCCAGGGATCAGTATTGGGCCCTGTTCTTTTAAATATTTTTATTAATGACTTGGAGCAAGGATTAAATAGCGACATCTCTAGTTCTTTCATGTAATTAGCAAGAGTCCATGAGCTAGTGACGTATGGGATATACATTCCTACCAGGAGGGGCAAAGTTTCCCAAACCTCAAAATGCCTATAAATACACCCCTCACCACACCCACAAATCAGTTTTACAAACTTTGCCTCCTATGGAGGTGGTGAAGTAAGTTTGTGCTAGATTCTACGTTGATATGCGCTCTGCAGCAGGTTGGAGCCCGGTTTTCCTCTCAGCGTGCAGTGAATGTCAGAGGGATGTGAGGAGAGTATTGCCTATTTGAATTCAATGATCTCCTTCTACGGGGTCTATTTCATAGGTTCTCTGTTATCGGTCGTAGAGATTCATCTCTTACCTCTCTTTTCAGATCGACGATATACTCTTATATATACCATTACCTCTACTGATTCTCGTTTCAGTACTGGTTTGGCTTTCTACTACATGTAGATGAGTGTCCTGGGGTACGTTAGTCTTATTTTCTGTGACACTCTAAGCTATGGTTGGGCACTTTTATATAAAGTTCTAAATATATGTATTCAAACATTTATTTGCCTTGACTCAGGACGTTCAAACAATCCTTATTTCAGACAGTCAGTTTCATATTTGGGATAATGCATATGAATACATTTTTTTCTTACCTTAAAATTTGACTTTTTTCCCTGTGGGCTGTTAGGCTCGCGGGGGCTGAAAATGCTTCATTTTATTGCGTCATTCTTGGCGCTGACTTTTTTGGCGCAAAAAAATTTTTCTGTTTCCG
Source organism: Bombina bombina (assembly GCF_027579735.1). NCBI lineage: Eukaryota > Metazoa > Chordata > Amphibia > Anura > Bombinatoridae > Bombina > Bombina bombina. The sequence goes on from NC_069499.1 coordinate 1,587,366,495, forward strand.
GCGTCATACGTGTCGCCGGAAGTTGCGTCATTTTTGACGATTTTTTTGCGCCAAAAGTGTCGGCGTTCCGGATGTGGCGTCATTTTTGGCGCCAAAAGCATTTAGGCGCCAAATAATGTGGGCGTCTTTTTTGGCGCTAAAAAATATGGGCGTCACTATTGTCTCCACATTATTTAAGTCTCATTATTTATTGCTTCTGGTTGCTAGAAGCTTGTTCACTGGCATTTTTTCCCATTCCTGAAACTGTCATTTAAGGATTTTGATCAATTTTGCTTTATATGTTGTTTTTTCTATTACATATTGCAAGATGTCCCAGATTGACACTGAGTCAGAAGATACTTCTGGAAAAACGCTGCCTGGTGCTGGATCGACCAAAGTTAAGTGTATCTGCTGTAAACTTGTGGTATCTGTTCCTCCAGCTGTTGTTTGTAATGAATGTCATGACAAACTTGTTAATGCAGATAATATTTCCTTTAGTAATGTTACATTACCTGTTGCTGTTCCGTCAACATCTAATAATCAGAGTGTTCCTGTTAACATAAGAGATTTTGTTTCTAAATCCATTAAGAAGGCCATGTCTGTTATTCCTCCTTCTAGTAAACGTAAAAGGTCTTTTAAAACTTCTCATTTTTCAGATGAATTTTTAAATGAACATCATCATTCTGATTCTGATAATGGTTCCTCTGGTTCAGAGGATTCTGTCTCAGAGGTTGATGCTGATAAATCTTCATATTTATTCAAAATGGAATTTATTCGTTCTTTACTTAATGAAGTCTTAATTGCATTAGAAATAGAGGATTCTGGTCCTCTTGATACTAAATCTAAATTTTTAAATAAGGTTTTTAAATCTCCTGTAGTTATTCCAGAAGTTTTTCCTGTCCCTGATGCTATTTCTGAAGTAATCTCCAGGGAATTGAATAATTTGGGTAATTCATTTACTCCTTCTAAACGTTTTAAGCAATTATATCCTGTGCCATCTGACAGATTAGAGTTTTGGGACAAAATCCCTAAAGTTGATGGGGCTATCTCTACTCTTGCTAAACGTACTACTATTCCTACGGCAGATAGTACTTCCTTTAAGGATCCTTTAGATAGGAAGATTGAATCCTTTCTAAGAAAAGCTTACTTATGTTCAGGTAATCTTCTTAGACCTGCTATATCTTTAGCGGATGTTGCTGCAGCTTCAACTTTTTGGTTAGAAGCTTTAGCGCAACAAGTAACAGATCATAATTCTCATAGCATTGTTAATCTTCTTCAACATGCTAATAACTTTATTTGTGATGCCATCTTTGATATCATTAGAGTTGATGTCAGGTATATGTCTCTAGCTATTTTAGCTAGAAGAGCTTTATGGCTTAAAACTTGGAATGCTGATATGTCTTCTAAGTCAACTTTGCTTTCCCTTTCTTTCCAAGGTAATAAATTATTTGGTTCTCAGTTGGATTCTATTATCTCAACTGTTACTGGAGGGAAAGGAACTTTTTTACCACAGGATAAAAAATCTAAAGGTAAATTTAGGTCTAATAATCGTTTTCGTTCCTTTCATCACAATAAGGAACAAAAGCCTGATCCTTCACCCACAGCAGCGGTATCAGTTTGGAAACCATCTCCAGTCTGGAATAAATCCAAGCCTTTTAGAAAACCAAAGCCAGCTCCCAAGTCCACATGAAGGTGCGGCTCTCATTCCAGCCCAGCTGGTAGGGGGCAGATTATGTTTTTTCAAAGAAATTTGGATCAATTCAATTCACAATCTTTGGATTCAGAACATTGTTTCAGAAGGGTACAGAATTGGCTTCAAGATAAGGCCTCCTGCAAAGAGATTTTTTCTTTCCCGTGTCCCAGTAAATCCAGCGAAAGCTCAAGCATTTCTGAAATGTGTTTCAGATCTAGAGTTGGCTGGAGTAATTATGCCAGTTCCAGTTCTGGAACAGGGGCTGGGGTTTTATTCAAATCTCTTCATTGTACCAAAGAAGGAGAATTCCTTCAGACCAGTTCTGGATCTAAAAATATTGAATCGTTATGTAAGGATACCAACATTCAAAATGGTAACTATAAGGACTATCCTGCCTTTTGTTCAGCAAGGGCATTATATGTCCACAATAGATTTACAGGATGCATATCTGCATATTCCAGATCACTATCAGTTTCTGAGATTCTCTTTCCTAGACAAGCATTACCAGTTTGTGGCTCTGCCGTTTGGCCTAGCAACAGCTCCAAGAATTTTTACAAAGGTTCTCGGTGCCCTTCTGTCTGTAATCAGAGAACAGGGTATTGTGGTATTTCCTTATTTGGACGATATCTTGGTACTTGCTCAGTCTTCACATTTAGCAGAATCTCATACGAATCGACTTGTGTTGTTTCTTCAACATCATGGTTGGAGGATCAATTTACCGAAAAGTTCATTGATTCCTCAGACAAGGGTAACCTTTTTAGGTTTCCAGATAGATTCAGTGTCCATGACTCTGTCTCTGACAGACAAGAGACGTCTAAAATTGATCTCAGCTTGTCGAAATCTTCAATCACAATCATTCCCTTCGATAGCCTTATGCATGGAAATTCTAGGTCTTATGACTGCTGCATCGGACGCGATCCCCTTTGCTCGTTTTCACATGCGACCTCTTCAGCTCTGTATGCTGAACCAGTGGTGCAGGGATTACACAAAGATATCTCAATTAATATCTTTAAAACCGATTGTACGACACTCTCTGACGTGGTGGACAGATCACCATCGTTTAGTTCAGGGGGCTTCTTTTGTTCTTCCGACCTGGACTGTATATTCAACAGATGCAAGTCTGACAGGTTGGGGAGCTGTTTGGGGGTCTCTGACAGCACAAGGGGTTTGGGAATCTCAGGAGGGGAGATTACCAATCAATATTTTGGAACTCCGTGCAATTTTCAGAGCTCTTCAGTCATGGCCTCTTCTAAAGAGAGAATCGTTCATTTGTTTTCAGACAGACAATGCCACAACTGTGACATACATCAATCATCAAGGAGGGACTCACAGTCCTCTGGCAATGAAAGAAGTATCTCGAATACTGGTATGGGCGGAATCCAGCTCCTGTCTAGTTTCTGCGGTTCATATCCCAGGTATAGACAATTGGGAAGCGGATTATCTCAGTCGCCAAACGTTACATCCGGGCGAATGGTCTCTTCACCCAGAGGTATTTCTTCAGATTGTTCAGATGTGGGGACTTCCAGAAATAGATCTGATGGCTTCTCATCTAAACAAGAAACTTCCCAGGTATCTGTCCAGATCCAGGGATCCTCAGGCGGAAGCAGTGGATGCATTGTCACTTCCTTGGAAGTATCATCCTGCCTATCTCTTTCCGCCTCTAGTTCTTCTTCCAAGAGTAATCTCCAAGATTCTGAAGGAATGCTCGTTTGTTCTGCTGGTGGCTCCAGCATGGCCTCACAGGTTTTGGTATGCGGATCTTGTCCGGATGGCCTCTTGCCAACCGTGGACTCTCCCGTTAAGACCAGACCTTCTGTCACAAGGTCCTTTTTTCCATCAGGATCTCAAATCCTTAAATTTAAAGGTATGGAGATTGAACGCTTGATTCTTATTTGTGATTAATACCATGTTACAGGCTCGTAAATCTGTATCTAGAAAGATATATTATAGAGTCTGGAAGACTTACATTTCTTGGTGTCTTTCTCATCATTTTTCCTGGCATTCTTTTAGAATTCCGAGAATTTTACAGTTTCTTCAGGATGGTTTGGATAAAGGTTTGTCTGCAAGTTCCTTGAAAGGACAAATCTCTGCTCTTTCTGTTCTTTTTCACAGAAAGATTGCTAATCTTCCTGATATTCATTGTTTTGTACAAGCTTTGGTTCGTATAAAACCTGTCATTAAGTCAATCTCTCCTCCTTGGAGTTTGAATTTGGTTCTGGGGGCTCTTCAAGCTCCTCCGTTTGAACCTATGCATTCGCTGGATATTAAATTACTTTCTTGGAAAGTTTTGTTTCTTTTGGCCATCTCTTCTGCTAGAAGAGTTTCTGAATTATCTGCTCTTTCTTGTGAGTCTCCTTTTCTGATTTTTCATCAGGATAAGGCGGTGTTGCGAACTTCTTTTAAATTTTTACCTAAGGTTGTGAATTCTAACAACATTAGTAGAGAAATTGTGGTTCCTTCATTGTGTCCTAATCCTAAGAATTCTAAGGAGAGATCATTGCATTCTTTGGATGTAGTTAGAGCTTTGAAATATTATGTTGAAGCTACTAAGAATTTCCGAAAGACTTCTAGTCTATTTGTTATCTTTTCCGGTTCTAGGAAAGGTCAGAAGGCCTCTGCCATTTTTTTGGCATCTTGGTTAAAATCTTTAATTCATCTTGCTTATGTTGAGTCGGGTAAAACTCCGCCTCAAAGGATTACAGCTCATTCTACTAGGTCAGTTTCTACTTCCTGGGCATTTAGGAATGAAGCTTCGGTTGATCAGATTTGCAAAGCAGCAACTTGGTCTTCTTTGCATACTTTTACTAAATTCTACCATTTTGATGTGTTTTCTTCTTCTGAAGCAGTTTTTGGTAGAAAAGTACTTCAGGCAGCTGTTTCAGTTTGATTCTTCTGCTTATAATTTCAGGTTTTTTCATTATAAGATTTAAACTTTATTTTGGGTGTGGATTATTTTCAGCGGAATTGGCTGTCTTTATTTTATCCCTCCCTCTCTAGTGACTCTTGCGTGGAAGATCCACATCTTGGGTAGCCATTATCCCATACGTCACTAGCTCATGGACTCTTGCTAATTACATGAAAAAAAACATAATTTATGTAAGAACTTACCTGATAAATTCATTTCTTTCATATTAGCAAGAGTCCATGAGGCCTACCCTTTTTGTGGTGGTTATGATTTTTTTGTATAAAGCACAATTATTCCAATTCCTTATTTTTTATGCTTTCGCACTTTTTTCTTATCACCCCACTTCTTGGCTATGCGTTAAACTGATTTGTGGGTGTGGTGAGGGGTGTATTTATAGGCATTTTGAGGTTTGGGAAACTTTGCCCCTCCTGGTAGGAATGTATATCCCATACGTGACTAGCTCATGGACTCTTGCTAATATGAAAGAAATGAATTTATCAGGTAAGTTCTTACATAAATTATGTTTTTTGCATATGATACTAAGATAAATAAGGTCATTAGGTCAGAGCAGGATGAACTTTCGTTACAAAGGGGTCTGCAAAAATTAGAAGTATGGGCAGGTAAATGGAAAATGAGATTTAATACGGGAAAATGCAAGGTTCTACATTTTGGAAGTAAAAATAAGCAGGCAATGTATTATTTAAATGGGACAAGACTTAGCCAAATAGAGGAGGAAAGGGATTTGGGAGTAGTTATACTTGCTTTTATAGGATAACAAGCTAAAGATGGGTGCACAATGCAGGGCAGTGGCTTCTAAGGCTAATAAGATACTAGCATGTATTAAAGAGGCATTGATTCAAGGGAGGAAAGCAAAATTCTGTATTTATAAAAATCCCTGGTAAGACCTCACCTTGAGTATGGAGTGCAGTTCTGGGGACAGATCGCAAGATATTGCAGAACTAGAAAAAGTTCAGAGAAGGGCCACAAAGCTAATAAGGGGAATGGATAATTTAAGCTATGAGGATAGGCTAGCCAAACTGGGTCTGTTTCTCTAGACAAAAAGGCGCTTGAGAGGTGACATGATTACTTTATATAAATATATTCAAGGCCCATATACAGAGATGGCAGAAGCTCTGTTTATTCCAAGAAAATAGTTTGTGACAAGAGGTCACAATTTAAGGTTGGAGGAAAGGAGATTTAATCTCCTGCAACGGAAACGTTTTTTTACTGTAAGAGCAATAAAATTGTGGAACTCATTACCAAAGGAGGTAGTGAATGCCTATACCCTAGATACATTTAAAATGCTTTAGATACATTTCTGGCTATAAACAAAATCTATGGATATGATTGTTTGTAGTAAATGGGTCACCTTTTAGTGGGATTCATTTAAGCTCAACTAGAGCTTTTTGTAAGCATATTAGATTTGTATAGGTTGAACTCTATGGACTTAGGTCTTTTTTTCAGTCTCATCTACTATGTATGTTACTATGTATTATTTTTCAGGTAAACATCTTTAAATGGTGCACTTGTCATACACATGATATGAATGTTTTAGGAACAACGTGTCACAGTGAAATGAATATTGACAGTCACCTAGATTACGAGTTGTGTGTTCATGTTTTAATGATGAAAATATTGTCATTTCAGAGTTAAAACAGCACCACAGCCATTGCAAGTCTTGTCGGTATAGCTGTACCGCAAGCCTTTTAGCCTGTAACGCAACGTCAGTCTCGCACACGTAAAAATTACGTTTTTTAATGGGACTTTCATAGCGCAGCCATTTGGAGTTTTGTGATGAGGCTAAAAAGCTTGCGTTCCAGCCTATACCGACACAATTCATTTCGGAATCTAAAAGCAGTAGATATGACTTTTACGCTACAAATCTGTTACATAAAACGTATAACTAAACTGCTACAAAGTACACTAAACACCCATAAACTACCTATTAACCCCTAAACCGAGGCCCTCCCGCATCGCAAATACTATAATAAAGTTATAAACCCCTAATCTGCCGCTCCCGACATCGCTGCCACTATTAAAATGTATTAACCCTTATTCCTTCACTCCCCGACATCGTCACCACTATAATAAAGTTATTAACCCCTAAACCGCCACTCACCCGCAGCGCAAACACTATTTAAATATTATTAACCTCTAATCTGCCGTCTGCCCACATCGCCCCCACTATACTAAAGTTGTTAAGCCCTACACAGCCGCCACTATAATAAACCTATTAACCCCTAAACCCTAAGCCCCCCACAACGAAATATACTACATTAAACTATTAACCCCTAAACCGAAAGACCCCACATCGCATTTAACTAATTTAAACTAGTAACCCCTAAACCTAACGCCCCCTAACTTTATATTAAAATTACAATTTCCCTATCTTAAATTAAATTAAAATTTACCTGTCAAATTAAAAAAACTAAGTTAAAAACTTAAAACTAAGTTAAAACTACCAATTAAACTAATATAAACTAAAATTAAACTAACTACCAATTAAATTAAACTAAAATGCACATTGAAAAAAAATCCTAACACTACTCTAAAAATTACAAACTAATTACAAAAAATAAAAAAGACTAAATTACAAAAAATAACAAACACTAAATTATGAAAAAAATAACAAATGAAATTATCCAAAATAAAAAAGAATTACACCTAATCGGATAGCCCTATAAAAATAAAAAAGCCCACGCAAAATAAAAAAATACCCTAGTCTACAATAAACTACCAATAGCCCTTAAAAGGGCCTTTTGAAGGGCATTGCCCTAAGTTAAACAGCTCTTTTACCTGTAAAAAAAAAAATACAAAGACCCCCCAACAGTAAAAACCATCACCCAATCAACCCCCCAAAATAAGAAACCTAACTCTAACAAAAACCTAATCTATCCATTGCCCTGAAAAGGGCATTTGTATGGGCATTGCCCTTAAAAAGGCATATAGCTCTTTTGCTTTGCCATGAAAAGGGCATTTAGCTCTTTTACGATAGCCCAAACCCTAAACTAAAAAAAAAACACCCAAAAAAAAACTAACCCCGAAGATCCACTTACAGTTTTTGAAGTCCCCCTTGAATGATCTTCATCCAGGCGGCAAAGTCCTCATCCAGGCGGCGAGAAGTCTTCATCCAGACGGCCTCTTCTATCTTCATCCAGGTGGCAAAGTCCTCATCCAGGTGGCGAGAAGTCTTCATCCAGACGGCCTCTTCTATCTTCATCCAGGCGGCATCTTCTATCTTCATCCCGGCGGCATGGAGCGGGTTCATCCTGAAGACCTTCTGGTGCGGAGCATCCTCTTCATATGGTCGCCGCTGTACACTGAATCTTCAATGCAAGATACGCGATTCAAGATGGCATCCCTTGCATTCCTATTGACTGATTTGATTTCGGAAATTCAAATCAGCCAATAGAATGAGAGCTACTGAAATTCTATTGGCTGATTTGAATTTCCAAAATCAAATCAGCCAATAGGAATGCAAGGGACGTCATCTTGAACCGGGTACTTTGCATTGAAGATTCAGTGTATGGCAGCGACCGTATGAAGAGGATGCTCCGTGCAAAATGTCTTCGGGATGGACCAGCTCCGCCCTGCCGGGATGAAGATAGAAGATGCAGCTTGGATAAAGATAGAAGAGGCCCCCTAAATGAAGACTTCTCGCCGCCTGGATAAGGACTTCGCCACCTGGATGAAGATCGTTCACGCGGGACTTCAAAAACTGTTAGTGATAGGTTTTTTTTATTAAGGGTTTTTTGGGGTGGTTTTTCTTTAAGTTTAGGGCTATCGTAAAAGAGCTAAATGCCCTTTTCAGGGCAATGGTTAGCTTAGGTTTTTTTAGATTTTTTTTTATTTTGTGGATTTAAGGGTGTGGGGGTTTGTAATGCTAGTGGATCTTTGTATTTTTTTTCAGGTAAAAGAGCTGTTTAACTTAGGGCAATGCCCTACAAAAGGCCCTATTGGTATTTTATTCTAGATTAGGTTTTTTATTTTGGGGTGTTTTTTTTTTTAAAAAAATGGGTATTAGAATAGGAATAATGTTTATTATTTTTGATAATTTGTTTGTTATTTTGTGTAATGTATTTATTTTTATTTTTAGATTAGGGCTTGGGCAATTCATAAAAGAGGGGAATGCCCTTTTAAGGGCAGGAAAAAGAGCTAAATGCCCTTTTAAGGGCAATGCCCATACAAATGCCCTTAAAAGGGAAATGGGTAGATTAGGTTTTACTTTATTTTTATTTTGTGGGTTTGGGGAGTGGGGGTCTGTATACTGTTAGGGGGTGTTTGTTTTGTTTTGTAGCAAAAGAGCTGTTAACTTTAGGGCAATGCCCTACAAAAGGCCCTTTTAAGGTCTTGGTAGTTTATTTTAGATTAGGCTTTTTTTTATTTTTATTTTTTTTAAAGGGTATTAGAAAAGGAATAATTTTTATTATTTTGGATAATTTTGTTTGTTATTTTTTGTAATGGTAGGTTTTTTTATTTTTAGTAATTTTAGTGGTTTTTGTAATGTTAGGTTTAGTGTAAGGCAGGTTAGGTTTTAGTGTAACTCAGGTTAGGTTTTATTTCACAGGTAAGTTTGTATTTATTTTAGCTAGGTAATTAGTAAATAGTTAATAACTATTTACTAACTAATCTAACTAGTTAAAATAAATACAAACTTACCTGTGAAATAAAAATAAAACCTAAGATAGATACAATGTAACTATTAGTTATATTGTAGCTAGCTTAGGTTTTATTTCACAGGTAAGTGTTTAGTTTTAAATAGGTATTATTTAGTTAATAATTGTAACTTTAATTTAGGTCTATTTTAATTATGTTAAAGTTAGGGGGTGTTAGGGTTAGGTTTAGGGTTACATTAGGGTTAGGTTTAGGGGTTAATATATAGTTTAATTTAGGTTGTTGTGATGTGGGGGGCTGGTGGTTTAGGTGTTAATATGTTTATTTAGTGGCAGTGATGTGGGAGGCCAGAGGTTTAGGGGCTCATAACTTTATTTAGTGGCAGCGATGTCGGGAGTGGCAGAATGGGGGTTGATAGATTTACTTTAGTGTGGGTCATGTAGGGGTGCAGGGGAATAGGGATTAATAACTTTAGTATAGTGGCAGAGATGTTGGGGACGGCAGATTAGGGGTTAATAGCTTTATTCAGGTGGTGGCGATATCAGGAGCGGCAGATTAGGGGTTAAAAACATTATGTAGGTGGTGGCGATGTTGGGGGAAGCAGATTAGTGGTGTTTAGATGTGGGGTTTATGTTAGGGTGTTAGGTTTAAACATAACCTTTTTTTTCCCCATAGACATCAATGGGGCTGCATTACATAGCTTTTCATTCCGTGATCGCAGGCTTTTTTTTTTTTGGCCGCTCTCCCCATTGATGTCTATGGGGGAAGAGGGCACGAGCACGTCAAAACAGCACTTGGATTGTGTGCGGTATGGAGCTCAACGCAACCATATTGCACGCACAAGCCTGCTGTTCCAAAACTTGTAATGACTGCACTATAGGGTTTAAATAACGCAACTTTTGTTGCGTTCGTTAATTTTCCTATAGTGTGAATATCTCGTAATCTAGGTGAGTATTATTATTAGTATTATTTGTGGTTTCAGATAAGTGTGAGGAGATAAAATACATCACCCGCTCTTCATCTGAATATCTCTGTATCTAGTGAATCAGTTAAGCATTCAGCTACTAATTAGCCACTCTCTGTCTGCTAAATAGGTTGTATCCGCTGCACTAGATGATCCTAGACAGGAACTGATATCTTTTTACTGATCCTGTGGATTCATAATGGAATGCACTAAACATCTGATAATGTGCCAAGCTTTATAGTGTGACGGTGTGTGGCAGATAATGTCAGCAATTAGACTCCAGAGCTTAAAGGGACAGTGAACGCCCTCAGATTTGTATATAAAATGTTTAGTTATGCATAATGAAACAATTTTGCCATATATTTTCATTATTTATTTTGCCCCTTTTCATGTAATTTAGCTCTGAAAATAGAGCAATTTCTTTAGACATTTTTTTTATTAATTGGACATATATTCCGTTATACATTGACAAAGTCCAAAACATAACATAAATAAAAATATATATACATGAAATAAAGAACACCCTTGTGTATTTGTCAATTATCTTCAGTTTAACAATAACCATACAGTTCTTTATTGAAATTTTCAAACTTCTCTCCAGGATTATCTGAGGACTATAAATACCATGGCCCCAATTTATCAAGGTCTGTCGGATCAGTGCGGATCAGGTCCGACAGACCTCGCTGAATACGGCGAGCAATACGCTCGCCTTATTCAGCATTGCACCAGCAGCTCACAAGAGCTGCTGGTACAACGGTGGAAGGCAGAAATAGAATTTTGCTACAATTGAGATCCGGAAGAGGCAGAGCTACGCGCCACATGGGCGAGTAGCGTTAGTGCTCAGAGTTGCATGGAGCTCCAGCACCGCCGAGAATACTGCGTCCTCTTGGTCTCCTTCTGGTCCCACCTGGTTTGGGAAGCGACCGAGGTCCCCTCCTGGAGGGGAGTATCGCACAGCCACACTACACGGCTGGTAGTGTCCGGATCTTTAAAGACACGGTCCTGGTCCGTGGTCTGGGCCTGATGTAAAATCTGCAGTTTCGTATATGGGAACCCTCCTGCAGGCTGACAAGCTGGGAAAACAGTGCGGGAACAAGCGGAGGCAAAGAGAAAGTAGTGTCTGTCTGCCTGTCTTCTTGCCAAAACCCCAGCCGGTTCTGGGGTATACAACATAAGTCTCCCTCCTGATATTTCTCTGCAAAATTGAGTGTTTTGGGGCCCTATCTGGGAAAACAACAAATTCAGTACAGCCTAAAGCTAAAGTGCTTGTCTCCAACACCGGTAAGACTGTTCCTTTTATTGCTATAAGGTTAATTTGTGATACGGAATCCTGAACAGTTTGCTGATGATAGTCATATCACAAATTACTGCACATGTTAATACCAAAGAGCTGCACACCGCACTGAAGTCTGACTAAATAGAAGATTTATTATCTAAAAAGCTCTGCACAAATAAATCTGAATCTCCTGTTTGGATAATATTCTATGGAACACTGCCTGAAGGCAAGGCTGATGTATTTCTCTCTTTTCTCTGTGTTTCTCCTCTCTGACTGTGAGTGATTGCCATGCTGAGAGAGGGAAGGGAGAGAAGACGTTTGTGCATTCATGTTGGTATTAAACACTAGTTATAACCCGAGTATCACCATTTAAAGGGCCACATTTACTAAGATTGAGCTCCCTATCTGGGCACTTCCTACTGAAGTTTTGCTTGAATAAAAGAGACTGCCTGAATCTCAATATTGCTGATTACATGAGAGTGTGAGAGTGCGGGCTGAAAAGGGAGGAGGGGGGAAAGGAGTCTGCCTACCTCTACTGCAATCAAGCACCCTTGGTGACTCAAGTATTAATATTTAAAGGGCCAGGATTAACAGAACTGAACTTTCTGTCTATAATAATAGCTCTGGAAACAGCTGTGGAAACCGCACACGCAAATATATCCACATTAAGATCCACCTTATAAAGTTCAATCTGGCTCATTAGAAGATAAGAGTAAAGCTTGAAGAAACACTATATTTAAAAGGGACACTCAGAACAGAATTAAGCTTATACTACTCAGAAATTAATTGAAAGTCTGTCCTTCTATAGCTATTTTATTGTATGATTTATACATTGTTTTGCTGTTCCACCACTTTGTTCTCACTAATGGTAGGGGTTAAATGTGCTGACAGCCTTCTAAACCACGCCTTACCGTTTGTGTTTTTCCCTTTCTATATATTGTGTATTCTCTCTATGCTTATACATGGAAAAGTTTGTTCTTACAAGTAAGAGTAAATCTCTGGCCATGCCAGCTAAATTAAAAGAAAAGAAAAGTAAAAATATTAATGATAGTTGTGCTGAAAGCCCTACTGATATTGTAAATATAACTCCAAGTAACTTGGACTCACAAAGCATTGTTAAGCAAATAGCTGAGCTACTACTCCCTCAGTTTGACCAGGTCAGACAAGACTTCTCATTACTATCTGAAGAGGTTAAGCAGTTCACTCTAAGGTTGAATGAAGCTGAGGATAGGATTTCTATTCTAGAAGATACTAACCGCAAAATTGAACATGTACTTGAATCTCAACTAGCGCAAAACAAAATGACCCAAATAAGGTTAGATTAACTTGAAGACCAGTCACGTAGAAATAATCTCAGGATTATTGGGGTGCCGGAAACTTTGGAATTCCAAGATCTATTACAATTTGTAGCGGTCCGGCTCCCCCAAGTCCTGGGATTATCTCCTATGCAAATAGAAAGGGCTCACAGGATAGGCCCCTTAAGAGAGTCTAGAGAAGGTACCATAAAAGCACGCCCAGTAATAGCTAAATACTTAAGGTCAAAATATTGAGGAGCTACAGGAAGAAATTTCCCTTAATGCTTGGCATGAATAAGATATTGTTATTCCAAGATTACTCCTCAGAAACGTCCCAAAAAAGGCGCAACATGGCACCAATTTGTACTAAACTAATCAATGCCGGTATCCAAGCAATTTTAATGTATCCAGCTAAGATTAAACTTACAAACAAGGATAATAAGTCAATTGTGTTAAACAATGTTGAAGAAGCCAATGTATATATTTCAGAACACTTTCCACAAGTCGCGGTTTAAAGTTTGCAATAAGATTATAATTGAAAATGTGGAACAACATACTACATGGCCTGGTTAATAGTTATGCTCTTTTTTTGTATTACTATTAATACTTACTTAAGGGGTAATAAAATTCCCTGTAAAGTTTTTTTTTATTTATTAATTAGCATGATTTATTATGAGGTTAATCCCCTTATGATCATTGTGGGCGAGATCTGACGGAGCGGCAAACCACATGGGCTGAGATATAACTATAAACTAAACTGCCCATCGGTGAGGAGAGAGCACAGGAGAGAAGGTGGACCCGGTTCAGCCCAGATGCCTACCACACATTAGCGAAGGAGGTTAGAAGCAGCGGACTTACACTGGAAGAGAGTGACGATCGATCCTGCTACACCCCTCACTAATCAGCGCTCCATACTGCAGCGGTCCGACGGGGGAAACAGACTGGGAGCAACGACTTATACAGGGAGGCGGGGCCGCACCGAATTTTTATTTGGTGTTTCTTTTCTTTTTTCTTTTTTTTTTTTTTTTTTTTTCGTTGGTAAATTGTTAATTATATATTGTCATTAATATTATACAGCTTCCGTTTTTTAAGTTGCACAAACTCAAAAGAATAATCAGTTGTTCAAATGATAACACATATTGTAGCACAAGGTATACTACCTCTGATTGTATTCCTTGGCATTGTCGAGTGTTGATTTATTGTTCCTTCCTTTTCAAATACGTGTTTATAGAGGTGCACAGCACACTGAACTCTATCTGTCTTAAAAGTCTGACTGTGCACTTCTGGGGCACAGCAACCTTCCCTTTTTCTTCTTTATACCCTCAACAAACTACTTTCACACCATCATATCTAAACCTAACCCCTCTGTTACTATTCCAGTAGCTACATGAACACTCTTCTCTGATCCCTGAACTTTTCCCCCCATCACCTTTCCCTTCCCCTCTACCTTTTTTTTTTTTTCTCTTCCCTAACCCACACCAAAAAGCGAAAATGGCTCCATCACAAAGCCGCATTGGATGCCTCCAGATAGACCTAATCACTGTTAACACAAAAGGCCTTAACAGCCCAGGGAAGCGGTCAATATTTACAAGGGACCTGACCAGAATGGGAGGTGACATTATACTAGTCCAGGAGACCCACTTCTCAAGGTCTCATGAACCAAAATGGTACAATCGCCATTATCCCACGGCCTACTTTGCATCGGGGCAGACAAAAAAAAAAATGGAGTTGGGATTCTGTTTAGCAACAGAGTACCCTTTCAACTATCCCAGATAGAGAGAGACCCAGATGGAAGGTTTTTGATACTGATAGGCAAATTATACAACAACCCAATCATATTGGCGAACTTGTATGCACCTAATCATTCCCAATCCGCCTTCTTTAAGAAAGTGGCTCATAAGCTGTTAGAACTGAAACCGGCCATAACTTTCCTTGGAGGAGATTTTAATACTCCCCTCAATCCAGCTATTGACACCTCCAACGGCATCTCCAGCACTCCTACCAAAGTTGTCAAAAATCTATCCGATCACCTTAGAGAATTAGCGCTCCATGATATGTGGAGAACATTCCACCCCGTCACTAAAAATTATACATTCTACTCACATCCGCATAGGAAGTATACTAGAATTGATTATATCTTCACTGATACCACAGGACTTACGGTAGCCACCAATTCAGACATCAGGCCGATTACCTGGTCCGATCACGCCCCAGTGCAATGCTCAATAAAATGGCCCAATACTCCGGTTACGCCCTATATATGGAGACTGGATGACACATTACTTGACAACCCTATCACCAAATCAGACATAGCCAAAACAAAAACAGAATACTTTGACCTAAACACCACAGACTCATTGCCACAAACCACCATATGGGAAGCACATAAATGTGTCTTAAGAGGCGAATTAATAAAACATAAAGCCAAAATCACTAAACAACACAAAGAACATTATCAGACACTTTTACACCAAGTAGCAGACAGAGAAGCAGCTCATAAACAGAAGCCAAGAGACGAAACATTGCAGACAGAGCTCGCACAGGCCAGGTCTGACCTTTTACATTTTCTACAGGACGAACAACAAAGACTGGCCCTGATATTAAGGCAACAATACTTTGAGCAAGAAAATAAGGCGGGGAAACTGCTAGCTAGAGCGATAAACAGGAAAAAACTTAAAGCGTATGTACACACACTGGTCGATATCCGGGGAAAAACCAGGGCTGACGGAGCGTCAATAGCTAATATATTTAAGGAATATTACAACACGCTTTATAATCTTAAGACACCAGAGCAAGCACAGGCGAACGAAAGCTCCCTCGGCCCCGACCCCGGCTTAGATCTCACGGCGCAACAATACCTGGAAGGACTTGAAATACCTAAGCTCTTAAGGGAAGACTCTGACTCCCTAGAAGCCCCCTTCACGAGAGAGGAGGTCTTATGTGCAATCAAAGAATTGCCATCTGGCAAGAGTCCGGGTCCGTATGGGTTCGGACTCAAATAATACAAAACATATGCAAATATATTAACACCACACATTTTAACTATTCTTAATCAGCTCCCAGAATCCCAAGCTCTCCCAAGCACAATGCTCGAGGCTCACATAGTGGTAATTCCGAAAGCAGGTAAACCTGCTGACAGGCCAGAGAGTTATCGTCCCATATCCCTCCTAAACTCTGATGTCAAAATAATAGCTAAAATCCTCGCCAACCGACTGACTAAATTCTTGACACAATTGATATCGACGGATCAGGTGGGCTTCATCCCTGCTGGGAAGCCCGAGACAACACTTTGAAAGTCATACAACTCATTAACTACGCCCAACAGAACGCCATCCCCTTATCCTTGGTTTCAACTGACGCAGAAAAGGCGTTTGACCGGGTGAGTTGGTCATTCATGAAACAAACACTGCTTAAATTTGGATTCGGTCCTAAATTTATTAATAATATATTCTCATTATACTCCGCGCCTAATGCAAAGGTTTGAGTGAACGGAACCCTTTCGGATACCTTTTTTATCAATAATGGGACAAGGCAGGGCTGCCCACTGTCTCCGCTGATATTTGCCCTCACGGTAGAAACGCTAGCTTGTAGCATTCGCTCTAATCAAGAAATTAAAGGTATCAAGGTGGGTGAGTCAGAATATAAGATAGCGATGTACGCTGATGATATTCTTTTGACAATATCTGACACGGCTCCCTCGCTCCAGGTGGCCCTGGTGGAGTTTGCTAGATATGGAGCAGTTTTGAACTTCCTACTAAACCCCACAAAGTCCGAGATATTAAATATAACAGAGCCCAATATCGTCTTTGATAAATTAAGACAAGGCTGTCCGATCAAAATAGCGACATCCTCTGTCAAATATCTAGGCATCTCCCTAACGTCTCAGATAAGGGAAATGGTAGATATTAATTACAGGGCAATAAGAGATGAGTTGGTGAGAGACCTCTCTAACTGGAAGAACAAAAGCATCTCATGGCTCGGACGCATTAGCGTGGTCAAAATGAATATTCTTCCCAGAATCCTTTATGTTCTCCAGACTATTCCAATCACAACGCCAACGCACTTGCTACACCAAATACAGATGGCCATTGAGTCATATATTTGGAATGGGATAAGACCCAGAGTTAGCCGTAAAACACTATACTTACCCAGAGAAAGGGGTGGAGCGGGAGTGCCTCATTTAGACACATACAGAAAGGCCATAAACCTTCAGAGACTGATAGAATGGTGCCATAACTCAAAGAATAAATCTTGGTCACAATTAGATTGCGGGATAGTACATAGGGGGAATGTGGGTGCTCTAGCTTGGGTGACACATCACGCCGACCGGCGGAGATAGAGCACTACCCACTTCTACAAGAGGTTTTCTCAGTGTGGGACAAAATAATTCAAACAGAGTCCTTCATTTCCACAAGCGGCTCACCTTTGACCCCGGTGAGGGAAAATCCAGACATCGGACTGAGACCTAGTGCACAAGACCGCATGCGCACTTACCCACTAATAGACAACATCATAACACACACCCTACACAATGGAAAATTAAAGCCCCAGACCGAGCTGTCGGAATGGGATAGTCAGACGTTTGCCTCGTGGTTTAGGGTGGGACAGCTGGCCACGCATAAAGACAAGGCATATTTTAGTAGACAGAAAACTGCATTCGAGACGCTTTGCACAGCCCCACAACCTCCTAGACACCTAATCTCACAACTCTATAAAATGCTTCTCACAAAAGGTGATTCGGCTCTGCCATCCTATGTACATGCCTGGCACAAAGAATTGGGAATGGTAATTGAGACCGACGATTGGTATACAATTTTCAAGACAAACAAGAAAAACTCGGTGTCAGCCAGAATCCAGGAGATGCACTACAAATTCCTAAGTCGCTGGTATTTGACACCGCAGAGTCTTAAAAAAATATATCCAAACACAAACGGGGAGTGCTGGAGGGGTTGCGGAGAGGAGGGTATGCTACTTCATGTGTGGTGGACGTGCCCCAACATCAGACCATTTTGGGAAGAAGTGATGAAAAATATGAGCGAAGTCCTATGCGTTAATCTTACACCTCACCCATGGCATCTGCTATACCATGATCTCCCCAAGACACGCGGAGTGGAGGATCGGCGACTCATGCTTTTGATGCTCAGTGCTGCTAAGGGACTGATCCCTAAATACTGGAAACAGCATCGGACTCCAACCTTGATGGAATGGAGGACTAAAGTCGCTGACCTTCTCCGGCTAGAACGATACCATTATCGTAGGATAGGAAAAATAGCGAATCATTAAATCATGCAACTGAGGTGGGAGGGAAAGAATATATAAATGTACTATTGTAAGCGGTGGATCACTAATAGTCCACCGCTCAAAATTAGAGATTCTATTTGGAGGCTCAGCAATAAGCAGCGCCCCCCTCCCCCATCCCCCCCCCCTTTTTTTCTCTCTCTCTTTTTCTCTTCCCCCACTCTCATCCCCTCCTTGCCACTTTCTAACCGACATTCTTCCCCTCTTCCTCTGAACACCCGATGCCAATACTGTAATGTTCAAAAAGTTTTAAAAATCTGTAAAACAAGCTCAGATAAGTGGGACGTAGCTTCTCACCTCAGTGTCAAAATTGTAGGACTTTTTTTGTGTATTTGTTCAGAACTTTATCCGGGCATGTCGGCAATGTCATCATTGTACCAGAAACTGTATGTAATGTTGATTGTTTCCGCATAAGTGCCTTGATTATGTTGTAAGTCTTTCAAACAATAAAGCTTGTTTATAAAAAAAAAAAAAAAAAAATCCCTGTAAAGTGTGGGGAGAATTTAAGGATGGTTTTAACCATTATGAAGTTTTTAAGTTAATTCACTTATTTAAAGCACGGTCTTTTAAATGGCCCGGTTTGTTTTTTCTTGATCACGTTATACATTTTAAACAATTTAAGATTTTTTTGCTTTACCACTTTCTAACATTATCCAACAGGAGGAAAATACTAGATTTAAGGCCTGATAAGACCCCTTTTTGCTCACAAATTATAAGATATGGTTTATGTAAACACGAATTGATATGTATGGCACTACGCTTCTTCACTTTTTATATTTATCTAAGCTATAGTGTAATTTTTAACATTTTGAAACTATGCAAAGAAGGTGTAGGATGTTTCAGGAGGGCCTTGGCAACCCCCGGGTGTAATATAGATTTGATACAAGGATTTTGCTTATTGTTTTGTTCTTACCTATGCACTTTTGATTATCACTATGAAGGCATGATATTTGCCAACTTTAGGGGAGACAACTTTAATCACCCTATTATCTACCGGTATAGAAGGGCTTTTCGTGAGCAAACTGGGTACAATGTTCTGTTTTTTTGCTTTTGCTTAGCCTGCAATTTGTTAGGTCTGACTGTAGACAATGCACTGGTAATCGGCAATTATTAACACGAAAAACTAGGTTCTGCAAATATTTTTTAATGCCTGGTTCTCTACTAGATTTTGTTTTTTTCTGTTGTTATTTCTTTATTGCTACTAGGCTCTATATGTGACTTTGGTGTTAAACAGAAAAATGACACCCCACAAGGTCTCAGTCATTTTATATCCACATTAACTTTGTACTGTTTCATTTTAAACATGAAAGTGCTGTGAAATATGATTTAAGGGTAAAAATTAAAAAAAAAATAAAAAAAAAATTATTTCTCTTTTTTTTTTCTCTCTCTCTCTTTTTCTTCCCCCCAACCCTCCCCTCTGCTCCTCTTCCACCACTCGCTTCATTTATGTATGGATATTTAAGATCTGCTATTTTTCCTAGCTATAGTTTTATAGATGAGAGATAATATTAGAATAGCTTCTTGGAACGTGGGAGGCATTACCTCTCCAATCAAGCGCAAGGGTATCCTCAATTTACTAAAAAAAAAACATAAATCTGATATTGTCCTATTACAGGAAACCCATTTAAAAATACAAGAGATACCTAAACTAAAAACAAGTTGGGTAGGGGAAGTGGTGGCAACTCCCTGTACCTCAAGAAAGAAAGGAGTAGCCTTTTTATTTAATAAACGCTTGTCTTATAGGATATTATCCCAGGAGCTAGATAGAGAGGAACAATATATTATTTTACACCTAGAGGTAGAGGGAATGAAACTTGTTATATGCAATTTGTACGGGCCAAATAAACCAGATAAACTCTTTTGGGATAATCTACAAATTGAGCTTACAGAATTTGGTTCTGAACATCTTATTGTTGCGGTGATTTCAATGCAGTTTTGTTTCCGGCCCTGGGCAGACTTAAACGGACCCAAAATCGAAATAATAAACTGGAAGCGAAGTAGTTGAGAAATTTTACCACCAATTTAGAGTTAAAAGAAATATGGAGGATTCAAAATCCAGACATTAAAATGTTTACGTGTGAATCTAAGTCACATCAGACACTGTCTCGACTTGACACGTTCTTTGTAAATGGGAAAGTTATGGGTGTAAAATCCAGATTTGACATTAAAGAAATTGTCTTGTCAGACCATGCAATAGTACTACTTGATCTAGATATAAGGGCGCATAATTTAAATAATATTGGGAGGTTTTTTTCCCTAGGCACTTAATTTCTGACATCCAATTCAAAAACTGGATGAAGGCATGATGGAGGGAATTTTACAACTTTAATTCTCATTATATAAACAAAATTGAAATTTTGTGGGAGTCCTTTAAGGCTTTTATCAGGGGAGAAATCAAAGCATTTATGATATTAAGGAAACATAAAATGCAAGCGCGGGATGTTCAATTATCCAACCAGCTCTGCAATGCTTTTAATTCATATATTAATAACTCGTCCAAAGAAAATTGGGAAAAATACATCCGTAGCAGACAGGAAAGGGATATTTTTTTGAATCAACAAGTTAAACTTAAACATCTAAGATCCCGATCCTTTTATTATAGGCATGGAGGTAGGGCTGGAAAATTTCTAGCAAATTTGGTTAAATATAAACAAATAAATCAGGCAATTGATTCTCTTAAGGTGAAGGGTAATAAAATATCAGATATACAAGCTATAAGAACTTATATAAGAGACTATTTTGTCCAAGTTTTTTCTGATTCTCCAATTGATCAATAGGCTAAACAAGCCTTTTGGGATAAAATTAATATCCCACAAATTTCTAGTGATGATCTAGCTAAAATTAATGCTCCAATTTCGGAGGATGAGATAATGCAGGCTATAAAAGCAGCCCCCCCCCCCCCAATAAAGCCCCTGGCCCAGACCAATTGCCTATAAAATGATATAAGTTACTGGGGCAAGCCATTTGTCCAACATTAGAGAAATTATTCAACCACTACTTCATCTCAGGCACAATGCAGTCTTCCTTCTTTACATCCTCTTTAGTCTCCTTGATACTCAAGAAGGATAAGGATCCAGAACAAATTTGCTTTTATAGGCCTATCTCGCAATAAATAATGATTACAAACTACTAACAGGAATCATAGCACAGTGATTAAAGCCCTTCCTGCATTTAATGATTCACAAGGACCAAACTGGTTTCATGACAGGGAGAAATTCAACTAACAATTTGAGGAAACTCCAGATCGTAATAGAATTTTTTCGGAAAAAGTTGAGAAAAGAGAGCACAAAGTTACCAGCTGATTTTGCTATCCTAACGGGTGATGCGGAAAAAGCGTTCAACACGATTACAGGGGATCATTTTTTATTTTCATTAGGAAGATTTGGCTTAAAGGGTGCACTACTGAATTTCATACAGCTGATCTATTATAACTCCAAAGCTTCTACTGAACCTATTCTACTTCAAAAAGGAACTAGGCAGGGTTGCCCCATTTCCCCTTATTTGTTTAATTTGGAACCGTTGGCAATACTGTTTAGAAAGGAACTTGAAGGGATCTGTATAGGTCATACCCAGGTAATACTCTCTTTATACGCAGATGATCTTCTGATTTTTCTAAAAGACTCAAGGAAGAATATTCCATTAATCTTAAAGATTTTTTATGAATACAGCTCGTTTTCGGGCTACAAGGTTAATTATAGTAAATCTGAAATATTATGGTTATATAAGCATAAAAACGGTCTACAGGAAATCCCCTTTTCAACAGCAAATAGTTTCATTAAATACTTACGGCTAGATTTGGAGTTTGGCGGTAAAAGGGCTGTTAACGCTCCGCGGGTTTTTTTCTGGCCGCACCATAAATTTAACTCTGGTATCGAGAGTTCAAACAAATGCTGCGTTAGGCTCCAAAAAAGGAGCGTAGAGCATATTTAGCGCAAATGCAACTCTCGATACCAGAGTTGCTTACGGACGCGGCCGGCCTCAAAAACGTGCTCGTGCACGATTCTCCCATAGGAAACAATGGGGCTGTTTGAGCTGAAAAAAAACCTAACACCTGCAAAAAAGCAGCGTTCAGCTCCTAACGCAGCCCCATTGTTTCCTATGGGGAAACACTTCCTACGTCTGCACCTAACACTCTAACATGTACCCCGAGTCTAAACACCCCTAGCCTTACACTTATTAACCCCTAATCTGCCGCCCCCGCTATCGCTGACCCCTGCATTACACTTTTAACCCCTAATCTGCCGCTCCGTAAACCGCCGCCACCTACGTTATCCCTATGTACCCCTAATCTGCTGCCCTAACATCGCCGACCCCTATGTTATATTTATTAACCCCTAATCTGCCCCCCACAACGTCGCCGACACCTACCTACACTTATTAACCCCTAATCTGCCGAGCGGACCTGAGCGCTACTATAATAAAGTTATTAACCCCTAATCCGCCTCACTAACCCTATCATAAATAGTATTAACCCCTAATCTGCCCTCCCTAACATCGCCGACACCTACCTTCAATTATTAACCCCTAATCTGCCGACCGGAGCTCACCGCTATTCTAATAAATGTATTAACCCCTAAAGCTAAGTCTAACCCTAACACTAACACCCCCCTAAGTTAAATATAATTTTT
Source organism: Bombina bombina (assembly GCF_027579735.1). NCBI lineage: Eukaryota > Metazoa > Chordata > Amphibia > Anura > Bombinatoridae > Bombina > Bombina bombina. The sequence continues at coordinate 1,587,389,147 of NC_069499.1, forward strand.
ATCTAACGAAATAAATTAACTCTTATTAAATAAATGATTCCTATTTAAAGCTAAATACTTACCTGTAAAATAAATCCTAATATAGCTACAATATAAATTACATTTATATTATAGCTATTTTAGGATTAATATTTATTTTACAGGTAACTTTGTATTTATTTTAACCAGGTACAATAGCTATTAAATAGTTAAGAACTATTTAATAGTTACCTAGTTAAAATAATTACAAATTTACCTGTAAAATAAATCCTAACCTAAGATATAATTAAACCTAACACTACCCTATCAATAAATTAATTAAATAAACTACCTACAATTACCTACAATTAACCTAACACTACACTATCAATAAATAAATTAAACACAATTGCTACAAATAAATACAATTAAATAAACTATCTAAAGTACAAAAAATAAAAAAGAACTAAGTTACAGAAAATAAAAAAATATTTACAAACATAAGAAAAATATTACAACAATTTTAAACTAATTACACCTACTCTAAGCCCCCTAATAAAATAACAAAGACCCCCAAAATAAAAAATTCCCTACCCTATTCTAAAATACAAAAATTACAAGCTCTTTTACCTTACCAGCCCTGAACAGGGCCCTTTGCGGGGCATGCCCCAAGAATTTCAGCTCTTTTGCCTGTAAAAAAAAACATACAATACCCCCCCCCCAACATTACAACCCACCACCCACATACCCCTAATCTAACCCAAACCCCCCTTAAATAAACCTAACACTAATCCCCTGAAGATCTTCCTACCTTGTCTTCACCATCCAGGTATCACCGATCCGTCCTGGCTCCAAGATCTTCATCCAACCCAAGCGGGGGTTGGCGATCCATAATCCGGTGCTCCAAAGTCTTCCTCCTATCCGGCAAGAAGAGGACATCCGGACCGGCAAACATCTTCTCCAAGCGGCATCTTCTATGTTCTTCCATCCGATGACGACCGGCTCCATCTTGAAGACCTCCAGCGCGGATCCATCCTCTTCTTCCGACGACTAGACGACGAATGACGGTTCCTTTAAGGGACGTCATCCAAGATGGCGTCCCTCGAATTCCGATTGGCTGATAGGATTCTATCAGCCAATCGGAATTAAGGTAGGAATATTCTGATTGGCTGATGGAATCAGCCAATCAGAATCAAGTTCAATCCGATTGGCTGATCCAATCAGCCAATCAGATTGAGCTCGCATTCTATTGGCTGTTCCGATCAGCCAATAGAATGCGAGCTCAATCTGATTGGCTGATTGGATCAGCCAATCGGATTGAACTTGATTCTGATTGGCTGATTCCATCAGCCAATCAGAAAATTCCTACCTTAATTCCGATTGGCTGATAGAATCCTATCAGCCAATCGGAATTCGAGGGACGCCATCTTGGATGACGTCCCTTAAAGGAACCGTCATTCGTCATCTAGTCGTCGGAAGAAGAGGATGGATCCGCGCTGGAGGTCTTCAAGATGGAGCCGGTCGTCATCGGATGGAAGAACATAGAAGATGCCGCTTGGAGAAGATGTTTGCCGGTCCGGATGTCCTCTTCTTGCCGGATAGGAGGAAGACTTTGGAGCACCGGATTATGGATCGCCAACCCCCGCTTGGGTTGGATGAAGATCTTGGAGCCAGGACGGATCGGTGATACCTGGATGGTGAAGACAAGGTAGGAAGATCTTCAGGGGATTAGTGTTAGGTTTATTTAAGGGGGGTTTGGGTTAGATTAGGGGTATGTGGGTGGTGGGTTGTAATGTTGGGGGGGGGGTATTGTATGTTTTTTTTTACAGGCAAAAGAGCTGAAATTCTTGGGGCATGCCCCGCAAAGGGCCCTGTTCAGGGCTGGTAAGGTAAAAGAGCTTGTAATTTTTGTATTTTAGAATAGGGTAGGGAATTTTTTATTTTGGGGGTCTTTGTTATTTTATTAGGGGGCTTAGAGTAGGTGTAATTAGTTTAAAATTGTTGTAATATTTTTCTTATGTTTGTAAATATTTTTTTATTTTCTGTAACTTAGTTCTTTTTTATTTTTTGTACTTTAGATAGTTTATTTAATTGTATTTATTTGTAGCAATTGTGTTTAATTTATTTATTGATAGTGTAGTGTTAGGTTAATTGTAGGTAATTGTAGGTAGTTTATTTAATTATTTTATTGATAGGGTAGTGTTAGGTTTAATTATATCTTAGGTTAGGATTTATTTTACAGGTAAATTTGTAATTATTTTAACTAGGTAACTATTAAATAGTTCTTAACTATTTAATAGCTATTGTACCTGGTTAAAATAAATACAAAGTTACCTGTAAAATAAATATTAATCCTAAAATAGCTATAATATAAATGTAATTTATATTGTAGCTATATTAGGATTTATTTTACAGGTAAGTATTTAGCTTTAAATAGGAATCATTTATTTAATAAGAGTTAATTTATTTCGTTAGATAAAAATTATATTTAACTTAGGGGGGTGTTAGTGTTAGGGTTAGACTTAGCTTTAGGGGTTAATACATTTATTAGAATAGCGGTGAGCTCCGGTCGGCAGATTAGGGGTTAATAATTGAAGGTAGGTGTCGGCGATGTTAGGGAGGGCAGATTAGGGGTTAATACTATTTATGATAGGGTTAGTGATGCGGATTAGGGGTTAATAACTTTATTATAGTAGCGCTCAGGTCCGCTCGGCAGATTAGGGGTTAATAAGTGTAGGTAGGTGTCGGCGACGTTGTGGGGGGCAGATTAGGGGTTAATAAATATAACATAGGGGTCGCGATGTTAGGGCAGCAGATTAGGGGTACATAGGGATAACGTAGGTGGCGGCGGTTTACGGAGCGGCAGATTAGGGGTTAAAAGTGTAATGCAGGGGTCAGCGATAGCGGGGGCGGCAGATTAGGGGTTAATAAGTGTAAGGCTAGGGGTGTTTAGACTCGGGGTACATGTTAGAGTGTTAGGTGCAGACGTAGGAAGTGTTTCCCCATAGGAAACAATGGGGCTGCGTTAGGAGCTGAACGCTGCTTTTTTGCAGGTGTTAGGTTTTTTTTCAGCTCAAACAGCCCCATTGTTTCCTATGGGAGAATCGTGCACGAGCACGTTTTTGAGGCCGGCCGCGTCCGTAAGCAACTCTGGTATCGAGAGTTGCATTTGCGGTAAAAATGCTCTACGCTCCTTTTTTGGAGCCTAACGCAGCATTTGTTTGAACTCTCGATACCAGAGTTAAATTTATGGTGCGGCCAGAAAAAAACCCGCGGAGCGTTAACAGCCCTTTTACCGCCAAACTCCAAATCTAGCCGTAAAGGTATTAAAATATCGAGAAATCCTAATGAGTGGTACAATTTAAACTTTACACCATTATGGGCTGAAATTCATAAAAATCTCTCTAATTGGATTAAATTTCCTCTTTCGCTTTCAGGGAAAGTCAATTTAATAAAGATGATGATTTTTCCCAAAATTCTTTATGTGATGCAGAGTATTCCTCTATTTATTAATAGGAAGGACCTGGTACTTTTTAGACTAATTTGCACAAAATTTTTGTGGAATGGGAAGAGGACGGCCCTCTTGCACTATAAACTCTCCTTACCAAGAGACAAGGGTGGGTTAGCACTCCCTGATATTGAAACTTATAACTGGGCCTGTATAGGCAAGATCGCTCTTGACTGGATTACAGATTCTGATTATTATACGCCCTTATCTCTGGATCAACAATGAATCAAACCTTACTCGTTGAAAGCTTTGTTACATTTGGAAAAAACAAATTCCCAGAAAAGATTAAAAACCTTACAAGTAAAGGTAATATCATTACAGCCTGGAAAAAAAATTGTAACTGTTTAGAGATTGACCCCTCCTTCTCTAAATTTCTCACTATCAATGGAAATGCTGAATTCCCGTATGCTTTAAATTCTAAAAATTTTCAGAGCTGGAAAGAGAATGGTTTGGTTTATATTGTACAACTTTATGATGCTAGGGGGGTATGCAAATCTTTTAATGATCTCAAAGAGGAATTTAACATCCCTAATAAACAATTTTTTGCATACTTGCAGCTAAGACATTATTTCTTTGATTTAACTAAAAACCAACCCAATCTTGTAGCTTGGGATAAACTATCTCCCGTTATTGATCGGTATAGAAATGGGGAAAGAGCAATATCTGCTCTATAGAAAACAGTAAAGGGCTATCAAGGTATGGATAATCTAAATAGAATCATGAACAAATGGCATTTTCTGAGTATAAATCCTCAAGTGGATATAATCCAAAACAGTTTTGCATTGGTGGACTCTGCCACAGCCTCTATTTCCTGGAGAGAATCACATGTAAAGATCTTGAATATGTTATATATTACACCAGCAATGATAACTAAATGGGAGAAAAAAGCAATAAGTGTCTGTAGCAAATGTAGTTTCCCGATGGCTGACATTTATCATTGCTTTTGGAAATGCCCCAAAATCCAAAAGTTCTGGCATAAAATAAATTTTTGGGGGCGTGTCCAGGCTTGGGCTGAAGATGGCCGCAAAACTGAGAGCTCTGGCAGATTAAATAACATTCCGTCATGTAATTAATATAGTTTGATGCTATCCAGCATAGAATCTCGGATCATATGAAAGAGGATAGTTTGCTGGTTAAGGCAATATCTTTATTGTGCAACTTTAGGTTCTCTCAGACCGGACTGCTGCAGTTTATTCTCGGCGGCCTCCACGGGAGGGAATTCCTGTTATACTATCTATAAGTTTGAAAATGGAGGACCTACTTGAGGCTATCCAGGGCTGGATGGCTGATTTCGACCGTACAATGCATGCAAGATGCGACCGCCTCTTATCCCACATGGCTCATACTAAGATGGAGGTATCTGGGAGTGGGAGAGAGGCGAATAAGGAACACCCTAAGTTACGTGGCATTATGATAAAGGACACAAACTGACATACTGCTAAGGATATGCCTGCCTGCGTGCAGCCGGGATCCTGTGTGAGCTCCTTACCTACATTGGTCCCTAGCCGGGGAGAAGTGGCCAGCTCTCTGAGGTGGGATCAAGGTGAGGTGCGAGCAGAGCGGACGACGGAGGAAAGTCTGCATACTAGGCTTGAGCTGCTGGCACCGGGACATTACTATTTACTGGATATGGGACTTTTGGTGCCAAAAGAAGGAGGTGGTTGGATTCACTCACCGCCCGTTGTTTTGATATTACTTGAGGGAGTTGTTTCCTGGCTGCTCGCACGAGGTCAAGACACGAGTGTACATTGTGCCTCCCGGACCAGCATTGGGAAACTGGACATAGCCTCTGCCAGCATAGAGGGACAGTTGGGCAACTCTAGGTATCCGGTCTGGCTTTAAACAAGAACTACTTACACGTGGTCACTGTGTCCCACTTATGGGGTCTAATGACGACTTACTGGTCTGATGTGCTTTGTATAGTTATTCTCCTTCCGTTTGTCTGACAGATCAGCGATGAGTGTTTGATGTTTTTATGTTATACTGCATAGGAGGTTATTTATTTGCATATAAGTACTGCTGGATGTCCTTACCCATGAAGTGTTTAATAACTGTGCATGCATAAATTATTGTGGTTCTCTTTCTTGACTGTATGATGTATGTTGTAGTTCACTTCTAGCATTATACCCCTTAATAAGCTACCACACAGACTCCTTTATTGTATAGATTTAGTAATGTATCCAGACTTACTGGTCGCAACAATTTCATAGTAACCCTATTGTACATATGAGCTGTAGACAAGTTTTATAGAAGCACAAGCCAACTTGAAAGAATATATAGTTTGAGACCTGACAGAAGCCTATAATATTTTAGTAATCTAGAAAGTACTCTAAGAGATTAAGTACATAAGCTTAATTATATCCAACACTTTAAGTGGGGTATGCTCTAAGTTAATTGACATAGACTCGGGGGGTTCCGGGTTCCTAGTTACTATTATTAGTACCCTATATAAGATTGGGCCCAAGAGCGGCCATATTATGCCTATTTCTGTTGCCTACTACATACTAAGCTACGCAAATTTAGATTATCATATCCATAGGCTGTTATCTCTTATTACTATATTTAATAGTTATATTGCAGCTAGGGGTCCTCTGAGCCCTTCCTAATTATAATATTGACTCACTTGGATGAGGTATTCTAGTTTACTTTATTTCATTTATCTATTTGTAACACAGAACCTAACTCCAAATGCGGTTGGGGGAGTAAGCTCACTTCAGGTGACTTGATCTAACTAGAGTTTTATATACATACCCTACATGTGTCATTTTATTTAGCCATGAGCTATGATGAACGTATTATGGACAAGTTTAAGCCTGCATATACTAAGAATTTACTACCTAAATCTAGGCTTAAGACTGGTTATTGGTTATATTATATGTTCTATGTCCGATAGAAAATGCACTTTTGGAAAAAGAGGTAATATTCATGGCTAGACAGTATATTCCCAGGTTTAGTCCTGAACAGGATCTTTAGTCTTGAGGACATGTCTGTTTTATTAGATGTATAAACGTTACTGTATGTCATATGGGCATGTTGCCATGCTGTTTTCTCAAGAATTGGTTTAAGTATGTTGTCTTACCTCAATAAAAATTATTTTTAAAAAAAATAAATAATACATTTTTGGTTTGAAAAACTATGTAATTGCATATTTAAATTCCAAGATGTCCACATATTTTTTTCTTATAAATAACTCTAGTCCAATTAGGGCCAATATCTTTTTGAATACTATATTCCTATCAGGAAGGAACTTAATTTTGAAGTTTTGGATTTCTAAGAAAATCCCTCAGCTGACTGAATTCAAAAATATATTGTTAAACCAAATAACTCTAGAACAATTCGACCTCACTGATAATTTAGAAAAAAGAAGTAAACGATTCTTCTTGAAATGGATGACCCTAATCTTTTCCCTGCCAAAGGAAAGTCAACTGCAGATAATGCGGCCTTTTCGGGGCTCAATATTTCTGGAAGAAGCCATGTTAAGAGGTGATCTACCTAGTCTATATAGCTAGAATATTTCTGAATCGCCGCGGACCCCAAGAGGGCCACCTTCAGACAACGTGTTGACAAGAGTCAACCCCCTTAGTATGTATGCCAGGGCGGGGGGAATGGAGTGGGGGTGAGGGGGAATTATTATTATTATTTTTTTTTTTTCCCTTTCCTTTTTTTCTCTTTTTTTTCTCTCTTCTTTCTATTTTTATTTACTTATTTATTTATTTATTTAGTCTCTCTTATTTTACCCTGTGGTCTAAATTATAATTCAACAGGTTTTATGAAAGTCATTCTGGTTCATTTTTATTTCCTGCTCACTGTATGTATTAATCTGTGATTCTCTTCTCATGATGTTGTTACAAGATATGGAAAACTAATAAAAAAAAATTTAAAAAAAAAGAGCTGCTGGTGCAACGCCGCCCCCTGCAGACTCGCGGCCAATAGGCCGCCAGCAGGGGGGTGTCAATCAACCCGATCGTACTCGATCGGGTTGATTTCCGGAGATGTCTGTCCGCCTGCTCAGAGCAGGCGGACAAGGTTATGGAGCAGCGGTCTTTGTGACCGCTGCTTTATAACTGCTTTTTCTGGCAAGCCTGCAGGCTCGCCAGAAACACGGGGCATCAAGCTCCATTCGGAGCTTGATAAATATGCCCCCATATGTTCCATAATACATCACCAACGTCCAAAAAAAATAACACAAACAAATAAAAATATACATACGTTGTACAAAAATCACCAATGTATCGGCTAGATTACGAGTTGTGCGTTAGGGTTAAAAAGCAGCGTTGGCTGAATACGAGTCTTGCAGGTACAGGTGTACCGCTCACTTTTTCGGCCAGCCTTGGAAATACAGCAAATCCACTTACGTAAATTGCGTATCCTATTTTGTCAATTGGACTTGCATAGCGCCGGTATTACGAGTCTGACAAAAAGTGAGCGGTAGACCCTCCAACACTGTAGCATAAAACTCTTAACTAAAGTGCCAAAAAGTACACTAACACCCATAAACTACCTATTAACCCCTAAACCGAGGCCCTCCCACATCACAAACATTATAATAAAATGTTTAACCCCTAATCTGCCAAACCGGACATTTCCGCAACTATAATAAATATATTAACCCCTAGACCGCCGCACTCCCGCCTCGCAAACATTAGTTAAATTTTATTAACCCCTAATCTGCCGTCCCTAACATCGCCGACACCTACCTACATTTATTAACCCCTAATCTGCCGCCCCCAACTTCGACGCCACTATACTAAAGTTATTAACCCCTAAATCTAAGTCTAACCCTAACCCTTACCCCCCTAACTTAAATATAATTTAAATAAATCTAAATAAAATTCCTATCATTTAATAAATTATTCCTTTTTAAAACTAAATACTTACCTATAAAATAAACCCTAAACTAGCTACAATATAACTAATAGTTACATTGTAGCTAGCTTAGGGTTTATTTTTATTTTACAGGCAAGTTTGTATTTATTTTAACTAGGTACAATAGTTATTAAATAATTATTAAATATTTAATAACTACCTAGTTAAAATAAATACAAAAGTACCTGTAAAATAAAACCTAACCTAAGTTACAATAACACCTAACACTACACTATAATTAAATAAATTATATACAATTAAATACAATTAAATTAAATTATCTAAAGTACAAAAAAAACACTAAATTACGGAAAATAATAAACAAATTACAAGATTTTTAAACTAATTACACCTAATCTAATCCCCCTAACAAAATAAAAAATCCCCCCAAAATAAAAAAAGCCCTACCCTACACTAAATTACAAATAGCCCTTAAAAGGGCCTTTTGCAGGGGAATTGCCCCAAAGTAATCAGCTCTTTTACCAATCGGAATTGAGGTAGAAAAAAATCATATTGGCTGATGCAATCATCCAATAGGATTGAAGTTCAATCCTATTGGCTGTTCCAATCAGCCAATAGAATGCCAACTCAATCCTATTGGCTGATGCAATCAGCCAATAGGATTTTTTCTACCTTAATTCCGATTGGCTGATAGAATTTTATCAGCCAATCGGAATTGAAGGGACGCCATCTTGGATGACGTCACTTAAAGGAACCGTCATTTAGTAAGAAGACTTCGTTGGAAGAGGATGCTCTGTGCCTGATGTCTTGAAGACGGACCCGCTCCGCGCCGCATGGATGAAGATAGAAGATTTCATCTGGATGAAGACTTCTGCCCATCTGGAGGACCACTTCGCCCGGCTTGGATGAAGACTTCTCCCCGCTTCGGTGAGGACTTCGGCCCAGTTGGGTGAAGACTTCTCCCGGTAAGGTGATCTTCAAGGGGTTAGTGTTAGGTTTTATTAAGGGGGATTGGGTGGGTTTTAGAGTAGGGTTAGTTGTGTGGATGGTGGGTTTTAATGTTGGGGGAGATTTGTACTTTTTTTTACAGGTAAAAGAGTTGATTACTTTGGGGCAATGCCCCGCAGAAGGCCCTTTTAAGGGCTATTTGTAATTTAGTGTAGGGTAGGGCTTTTTTTATTTTGGGGGGGCTTTTTATTTTGTTAGGGGGATTAGATTAGGTGTAATTAGTTTAAAAATCTTGTAATTTGTTTATTATTTTCTGTAATTTAGTGTTTTGTTTTTTTTGTACTTTAGATAATTTAATTGTATTTAATTTATTTAATTATAGTGTAGTGTTAGGTATTATTGTAACTTAGGTTAGGTTTTATTTTACAGGTACTTTTGTATTTATTTTAACTAGGTAGTTATTAAATAGTTAATAACTATTTAATAACTATTGTACCTAGTTAAAATAAATACATACTTGCCTCTAAAATAAAAATAAACCCTAAGCTAGCTACAATGTAACTATTAGTTATATTGTAGCTAGCTTAGGGTTTATTCTATAGGTAAGTATTACTTTTAAATAGGAATAATTTAGTTAATGATAGCTATTTTTATTTAGATGTATTTAAATTATATTTAAGTTAGCGGTGTTAGGGTTAGGGTTAGACTTAGGTTTAGGGGTTAATATGTTTATTATAGTGGCTGCAACGTTGGGTAGGCAGTTTAGGGGTTAATAAATATAATGTAGGGGGCGGCGACATTGGGGACGGCAGATTAGGGGTTAATAAATATAATGTAGGTGTAGGCGATGTTGGGGCAGCAAATTAGGGGTTCATAAGTATAATGTAGGTGGCGGCGGTGTCTGGAGCGGCAGATTAGGGGTTAATAATATAATGTAGGTGTCAGTGATGTAGGGGGAAGCAGATTAGGTATTAATAAATGTAAGATTAGGGGTGTTTACACTCGGGGTTCATGTTAGGGTGTTAGGTGTATACATAACTTTTATTTCCCCAAAGGCTGCGTTAGGAGCTAAAGGCTGCTTTTTTGCAGGTGTTAGGTTTTTTTTCAGCCGGCTCTCCCCGTTGATTCCTATGGGGAAATCGTGCACGAGCACGTTCAGCCAGCTCACCGCTAACGTAAGCTGCGCTGGTATTAGAGTTAGATGTGGAACTAAATTTTGCTCTACGCTCACTTTTTTGCGGTTAATGCCGGGTTTGTAAAAACCCGTAATACCAGCGTTGTCTGTAAGTGAGCAGTGAGCCTAAACTGCTCATTAGCACCGCACAGCTTCTAACGCAAAACTCATAATCTAGGCATTAGTTTGTCAGTTATTTTCCATTTAGCAATAACCATGCAATTCTTGTTGGAGGGGGGGAGGGGAATATGGTCACCCCAGCCATGATTTATAGGAGGCCTGCTGGAGGGAATATGTAATAGCATGGTCTTGCTCCTGCCAGTGAGACCCTCGTTATTATAGGAGGCCTGCTGGTGGGAAAATGTAATAGCATGGTCTTGTCACTTCCGGTGAGACAGGCACTATTATAGGAGGCCTGCTGGAGGGAATATGTAATAGCATGGTCTTGTCACTGCCAGTGAGACCCGTGCTATTATAGGAGGCCTGCTGGTGGGAATATGTAATAGCATGGTCTTGTCACTGCCGGTGAGACCCTCGCTATTATAGGAGGCCTGCTGGTGGGAAAATGTAATAGCATGGTCTTGTCACTTCCAGTGAGACAGGCGCTATTATAGGAGACCTGCTGGAGGGAATATGTAATAGCATGGTCTTGTCAGTGCCGGTGAGACCTACGCTATTATAGGAGGCCTGCAGGAGGGAATATGTAATAGCATGGTCTTGTCACTGCCGGTGAGACCTTCTCTATTATAGGAGGCCTGCTGGAGGGAATATGTAATAGCATGGTCTTGTCACTGCCGGTGAGAACTGCACTATTATAGGAGGCCTGCTGGAGGGAATATGTAATAGCATGGTCTTGCTCTTGCCAGTGAGACCCGTGCTATTATAGGAGGCCTGCTGGAGGGAATATGTAATAGCATGGTCTTGCTCCTGCCAGTGAGATCCTCGCTATTATAGGAGTTCTGCTGGAGGGAAAATGTTATAGCATGGTCTTGTCACTGCCGGTGAGACCTGCGCTATTATAGCAGGCCTGCAGGAGGGAATATGTAATAGCATGGTCTTGTCACTACCGGTGAGACCTTCTCTATTATAGGAGGCCTGCTGGAGGGAATATGTAATAGCATGGTCTTGTCACTGCCGGTGAGAACTGCACTATTATAGGAGGCCTGCTGGAGGGAATATGTAATAGCATGGTCTTGCTCTTGCCAGTGAGACCCGTGCTATTATAGGAGGCCTGCTGGAGGGAATATGTAATAGCATGGTCTTGCTCCTGCCAGTGAGATCCTCGCTATTATAGGAGTTCTGCTGGAGGGAAAATGTTATAGCATGGTCTTGTCACTGCCGGTGAGACCTGCGCTATTATAGCAGGCCTGCAGGAGGGAATATGTAATAGCATGGTCTTGTCACTACCGGTGAGACCCGCGCTATTATAGCAGGCCTGCAGGAGGGAATATGTAATAGCATGGTCTTGTCACTACCGGTGAGACCCGCACTATTATAGGAGGCCTGCTGGAGGGAATATGTAATAGCATGGTCTTGTCACTGCCGGTGAGACCTGCGCTATTATAGGAGGCCTGCTGGAGGGAATTTGTTATAGCATGATCTTGCTCCTGCCGGTGACACCCGCGCTATTATAGGAGGTCTGCTGGTGGGAATATGTAATAGCATGGTCTAGTCACTGCCAGTGAGACCTGCGCTATTATAGGAGGCCTGCTGGAGGGAATATGTAATAGCATGGTCTTGTCACTGCCGGTGAGACCTGCGCTATTATAGGAGGCCTGCTGGAGGGAATATGTAATAGCATGGTCTTGTCACTGCCGGTGACACCCGCGCTATTATAGGAGGCCTGCTGGTGGGAATATGTAATAGCATGGTCTAGTCACTGCCAGTGAGACCTGCGCTATTATAGGAGGCCTGCTGGAGGGAATATGTAATTGCATGGTCTAGTCACTGCCAGTGAGACCTGCGCTATTATAGGAGGCCTGCTGGAGGGAATATGTACTAGCATGGTCTTGTCACTGCCGGTGAGACCCTGCTATTATAGGAGGCCTGCTGGAGGGAATATGTAATAGCATGGTCTTGTCACTGCCGGTGAGACCCTACTATTATAGGAGGCCTGCTGGAGGGAATATGTAATAGCATGGTCTAGTCACTGCCGGTGAGACCCGTACTATTATAGGAGGCCTGCTGGAGGGAATATGTAATTGCATGGTCTAGTCACTGCCAGTGAGACCTGCGCTATTATAGGAGGCCTGCTGGAGAGAATATGTAATAGCATGGTCTTGTCACTGCCGGTGAGACCTGCGCTATTATAGGAGGCCTGCTGGAGAGAATATGTAATAGCATGGTCTTGTCACTGCCGGTGAGACCTGCGCTATTATAGGAGGCCTGCTGGAGGGAATATGTACTAGCATGGTCTTGTCACTGCCGGTGAGACCCTGCTATTATAGGAGGCCTGCTGGAGGGAATATGTAATAGCATGGTCTTGTCACTGCCGGTGAGACCTGTGCTATTATAGGAGGCCTGCTGGTGTTAATATGTAATAGCATGGTCTTGTCACTGCCGGTGAGACCCGTACTATTATAGGAGGGCTGCTGGAGGGAATATGTAATAGCATGGTCTTGTCACTGCCGGTGAGACCTGTGCTATTATAGGAGGCCTGCTGGTGTTAATATGTAATATCATGGTCTTGTCACTGCCGGTGAGACCCTCGCTATTATAGGAGGCCTGCTGGTGTTAATATGTAATATCATGGTCTTGTCACTGCCGGTGAGACGTGTGCTATTATAGGAGGCCTGCTGGAGGGAATATGTAATAGCATGGTCTTGTCACTGCCGGTGAGACGTGTGCTATTATAGGAGGCCTGCTGGAGGGAATATGTAATAGCATGGTCTTGTCACTGCCGGTGAGACCTGCGCTATTATAGGAGGCCTGCTGGAGGGAATATGTAATAGCATGGTCTTGTCACTGCCGGTGAGACCTGTGCTATTATAGGAGGCCTGCTGGTGTTAATATGTAATATCATGGTCTTGTCACTGCCGGTGAGACGTGTGCTATTATAGGAGGCCTGCTGGAGGGAATATGTAATAGCATGGTCTTGCTCCTGCCGGTGAGACCTGTGCTATTATAGGAGGCCTGCTGGAGGGAATATGTAATAGCATGGTCTTGCTGAGACCCGCGCTATTACGGACCGAAAAAACCCTTAAGGGGTTAAGGGATAAATGAAATATTATTATGTTTACTGAATACTTTATGTAGTTACATTGCTGTCTGAAGAAATTATTTAGAGGGCGTAGGTAGGATAAAGAAATACAACATTATTTTTATAGCTTCACATCAACCATATGCTGTCTAATGGGTCATGTGACAAACATAGGGCTTCACTGGGCATTTTAATGAACAGCAGACCACCCCTCCCCCCTTTTGTTTTTTAACCAAACCACAAACCAAAAAGTATAATATTGTAGTTTGATTTACAAAAACATATAACATTAAAACACTGTAAAAATGTATCTTGTACATTGCTTGCCATTAAATAGTAAAAAAGTGAACTATAATAAGTGCTATTGAAGATCACAGTTAAATAAAGAATAGCTATATTATTATTATTCCTGTGTAGTCTCAGTTACTGAAAATAGCAAGCACCTGAGCAGGATGGCACCTCCATGACCTGCTCACAGACACAGCAAAGTAGTGAGGGGCAAGTTAGGGCTGGCCCTGTATCATGCAATGGCAGCTGGGCAAGGCTAAGACAACTGTGCACATGCCCTGTATGCCTTGTGCTCAATCTGGGCTTGGACAACCATATGATAGGGAAGGTTCTTCGACAGAATGCCGATAAACAGAAAGCCGAAGCACAATTGTCCATCAGACATATGTCTAAAAGACTATGTTCCTGAGTTCGGCCGAGGGCAGATACGCTCCAGAGTGGTCTATTCTAATCAGAGCGTCGGGCGCCGCAACCGCTTCTGGCAACCTAACCATGGGTCCCACCCCACACGTCTTGTGGTTCTCTGGGTAAAACTGTATCTATCCTTATCTATCTAATCTATATATCTAATCTATCTATCTAATATATCTATCTATGTAACCTATCTCGTGGCTGGAATGTTATCTGACACACAAATGTCCGTCACATAACAGTCCGGCCATGGATAGGGAAAGAGGCTCCTTATAATAGAAAGTCTCAGATTTGTGTTGATCTATTTTTAAAGCAGTTTGCTTGACCAATAGGTGTCTTTTTTCTGAACTTACATAGTCATGTTTCATTCGATAGCATTTACTCTTCTGTTTCTAGTGGGTATATGAGTTTTATCTTTCCTGAGAAATACAAACATTTCTGTTAAAGTTTTAAATCAACCAAGAATTAAATGGCCAAGTGACCCCACATATGAGGATAATAGTTTCATGGATTTAAGGGTATACATTTGGCTGAGATAATAGCTAGAACTGTTGTCCAAAAGTTTAGAAAGCTCCCATGACCTCATGATAACCAGGCGGTCGAGTCATCCCTCAGTAGATAGAAAAGGTGATATATTTTATTTCACCCCTGCTGCTCATATAATATAACACAAAACTATAATTGAGGATTATCACTGTATATATCTTCCTACATCTTCCTGTAGTTTGGTTACAAGGCTGAATGCTTTCTATAAATATATTTCAGGATGGGACCTCCTCACCTGCCTGCAGGCTGCTAACCACTGTAGTCCTGGGAGATGGAATAACACAATCTGTGTTGCAGACATGAAAGCATCGCAGACTATTGTTTGCTGGATGCACAATGAAACTTTAGCTCAGATTAAAAAAACTTGTTACATCAACAGGTCAAAAACTAACAAAGCTTTGTGCAATACCACAAACGACTTGGCAACAGGAGCAATCCGTGTGCAGGGACTTAGCTATAAACACAGACATTGTTTGCTTTAAAATTAATGTGTGCCTAGAAGGAAGTGAACTTTACTCTGCTTGTTTAGTACAACATCAGGACAGGTAAGTACACTTTTATATCAGCTAATAAACTTATATAGCAAGGATTAGTACAAAGTAGTTGTTTGCTTAGAGAAAGACAGCACTGATAATGGCCGTCTGCAGAAAGGGGGCGGCCAAAAAAATCAAATGTTCGGAACATTATAACAGTGATGTGATGTACAGTGGAGAGAGATGTTGGCGGTATACATGCACTGCACAGCATTTTATAAATGGCAGCACAAAAGAGACGTAAGTGGGCGCTTATTATGTTTAGATATAAAGCCCAAAATTCCAGGTTTACAACTTCTTGCACAACTCATAGATTATGACACCAGTATGATCTGTAGTTCTAATCATGTTTATTTTTTATTAAATTCCCTTTCTACCTTTGTGTTTAAAGGATCATTATAGGGTTAAAATGACATGCTCTTCATTAAACACATTACTTTTATGAAATAGCAAGACCTACTTCTATAATGCTGGGTAAACAAGAAGTCATTAAAAAACTTTCTTATTTACTTTTATTATCAAATTTGCTTTGTTCCCATGATATTCTGTGTTGAAGAGATACCTAGGTAGTCATCGGGAGTAATGCCTGAGAGGAAGTAGTGCTGCCATCTAGTGCTCTTGCAGATGGATAACATTCTTACTGCTGCCATCTATTGCTCTTGCAGATGGATAACATTCTTACTGCTGCCATCTAGTGCTCTTGCAGATGGATAACATTCTTACTGCTGCCATCTATTGCTCTTGCAGATGGATAACATTCTTACTGCTGCCATCTAGTGCTCTTTGCAGATGGATAACATTCTTACTGCTGCCATCTAGTGCTCTTGCAGATGGATAACATTCTTACTGCTGCCATCTAGTGCTCTTTGCAGATGGATAACATTCTTACTGCTGCCATCTAGTGCTCTTGCAGATGGATAACATTCTTACTGCTGCCATCTAGTGCTCTTGCAAATGGATAACATTCTTACTGCTGCCATCTAGTGCTCTTGCAGATGGATAACATTCTTACTGCTGCCATCTAGTGCTCTTGCAGATGGATAACATTTTTATTGCTGCCATCTAGTGCTCTTGCAAATGGATAACATTCTTACTGCTGCCATCTAGTGCTCTTGCAGATGGATAACATTCTTACTGCTGCCATCTTATGCTCTTGCAGATGGATAACATTCTTTCTGCTGCCATCTAGTGCTCTTGCAGATGGATAACATTCTTACTGCTGCCATCTAGTGCTCTTGCAGATGGATAACATTCTTACAGCTGCCATCTAGTGCTCTTGCAGATGGATAACATTCTTACTGCTGCCATCTAGTGCTCTTGCAGATGGATAACATTCTTACTGATGCCATATAGTGCTCTTGCAGATGGATAACATTCTTACTGCTGCCATCTAGTGCTCTTGTAGATGGATAACATTCTTACTGCTGCCATCTAGTGCTCTTGCATTTGGATAACATTCTTACTGCTGCCATCTAGTGCTCTTGCAGATGGATAACATTCTTACTGCTGCCATCTAGTGCTTTTGCAGATGGATAACATTCTTACAGCTGCCATCTAGTGCTCTTGCAGATGGATAACATTCTTACTGCTGCCATCTAGTGCTCTTGCAGATGGATAACATTCTTACTGCTGCCATCTAGTGCTCTTGCAGATGGATAACATTATTACAGCTGCCATCTAGTGCTCTTGCAGATGGATACCATTCTTACTGCTGCCATCTAGTGCTCTTGCAGATGGATAACATTCTTACTGATGCCATATAGTGCTCTTGCAGATGGATAACATTCTTACTGCTGCCATCTAGTGCTCTTGTAGATGGATAACATTCTTACTGCTGCTATCTAGTGCTCTTGCATTTGGATAACATTCTTACTGCTGCCATCTAGTTCTCTTGCAGATGGGTAACATTCTTACTGCTGCCATCTAGTGCTCTTGCAGATGGATAACATTCTTACAGCTGGCATCTAGTGCTCTTGCAGATGGATAACATTCTTACTGCTTCCATCTAGTGCTCTTGCAGATGGATAAAATTCTTTCTGCTGCCATCTAGTGCTCTTGCAAATGGATAACATTCTTACTGCTGCTATCTAGTGTTCTTGCAGATGGATAACATTCTTACAGCTGCCATCTAGTGCTCTTGTAGATGGATAACATTCTTACTGCTGCCATCTAGTGCTCTTGCAGATGGATAACATTCTTAATGCTGCCATCTTGTGCTCTTGCAGATGGATAACATTCTTAATGCTGCAATCTAGTGCTCTTGCAGATGGATACAATTCTTAATGCTGCCATCTAGTTTTGCAAATGGATAACATTCTTACTGCTGCCATCTAGTGCTCTTTCATATGGATAACATTCTTACTGCTGCCATCTTGTGCTCTTGCAGATGGATAACATTCTTACTGCTGCCATCTAGTGCTCTTGCAGATGAATAACATTCTTACTGCTGCCATCTAGTGCTCTTGCAAATGGATAACATTCTTTCTGCTGCCATCTAGTGATCTTGCAGATGGATAACATTCTTACTGCTGCCATCTAGTTCTCTTGCAGATGGATAACATTCTTACTGCTGCCATCTAGTGTTCTTGCAGATGGATAACATTCTTACAGCTGCCATCTAGTGCTCTTGTAGATGGATAACATTATTACTGCTGCCATCTAGTGCTTTTGCAGATGGATAACATTCTTAATGCTGCCATCTAGTGCTCTTGCAGATGAATAACATTCTTAATGCTGCCATCTAGTGCTCTTGCAGATGGATAACATTCTTACTGCTGCCATCTAGTGTTCTTGCAGATGGATACCATTCTTACTGCTGCCATCTAGTGCTCTTACAAATGGATAACATTCTTACAGCTGCCATCTAGTGCTCTTGCAGATGAATAACATTCTTAATGCTGCCATCTAGTGCTCTTGCAGATGGATAACATTCTTACTGCTGCCATCTAATTTTGCAAATGGATAACATTCTTACTGCTGCCATCTTGTGCTCTTGCAGATGAATAACATTCTTAATGCTGCCATCTAGTGCTCTTACAAATGGATAACATTCTTACAGCTGCCATCTAGTGCTCTTGCAGATGAATAACATTCTTAATGCTGCCATCTAGTGCTCTTACAAATGGATAACATTCTTACAGCTGCCATCTAGTGCTCTTGCAGATGAATAACATTCTTAATGCTGCCATCTAGTGCTCTTGCAGATGGATAACATTCTTACTGCTGCCATCTAGTTTTGCAAATGGATAACATTCTTACTGCTGCCATCTAGTGCTCTTGCATATGGATAACATTCTTACTGCTGTCATCTAGTGCTCTTGCAGATGAATAACATTCTTACTGCTGCCATCTAGTGCTCTTGCAGATGGATAACATTCTTACTGC